>NW_026869129.1:139690-340223 GCF_020745735.1 Hemiscyllium ocellatum | reverse complement strand
AGGGCGAGAGGAGGGGAAGGGAGGGGAGAGAGTGTGGTGGGAAGCGTAGGGCAGGACCTTGGTGGACAAATCTCTGGATGTCTGAATATGTCAGCACAAGCAGACAGGGTGGGGGAAGACACCTGAACTGAGAGCAGGAGGGGGACCCATATCCTGGTGGGGAGAGTTGCTGGAGCTGCTCGAGAGGATTTAAACTCATCTGGCAGGTGTGTGGGACCCCAAACAGTCGTAAGGCCAGAAAGAAATTTGAGGTTGGTATAGATGTTCAAGAGAGCAATATAAATAGACAAGGCAGGCAAGAACATAGCAGGCAATGAGGGAAAATTGATGAATTAAACTACATTTATTTCAATGCAAAGGGCCGGACAGATAACCCAGAGCATGGATGGGAACATGGGACTGGGATTTTGTAGGTATTACAGAAACACAGCTGAGGGAGTGACAGGACCAGCAGCTCAATGTTCCAGGGGACAGATGCTGCAGGAAGGATAGAACAGGAGGCAAAACAGGGGGAGAGCTGGTGGTTTTGATTGGGGGAAAATCCCAGCAGTACCTAGAGGGAGTATTCATGCAGGATCGCCCAGTTAAGCGATATTGGTGGAACTGAGAAATAGAAATTGGTCATCAGTTTGCTACGGTCGTACTACAGCGATAGGCAATGGGAGATGGAGGAGCAAATATGTCAGGAGATCTCAGATATTTGTTAGAATATTAGGTTTGTAGCAGTCGGAGATTTTAACCTTTCCAGACCCGGACTGGGACTGCCGCAGTGTTGAGCATTTGGATGGGAGGAATTTGTTAAGTCTGTTCCAGAAAGTCCCAGTCATTGCGATGGAAATTTGCGATGGAAAAGGACAGGCCTGGTCCACAAGTTCAAGTTATACAATGGAGCAAGAAAGTATTAGACAGGAATTTTTAAAATAGATATGGAGAGGCTATTTGCAGGTAAAGGGAAGTCTGGCAAGGAGGAATATCTTAAAACCGAGATAAAAGGAGTATTCAGCGCCAGCATGTTCCTTTTAGTGTGCAGCTCAATGCTGACAGAATTAGGAAATACTGGCTGAGTTTCGAGGCTCTGGTCAAGAGAAAAGGGGGCACATGTCAGATATAACTGGCTGACTCAAGGGAATCCCCTCAGGAGCATCGGGGCTACAGAAATACACTTAGGATGGAAATCACGAATGCAAAAAGGGAACATGAGATAGGTTTGGCAGAGAAAGTTAAGGAGAACTGAAAGAGATTCTACAAGTGTATTAAGAGCAAAAGAAAAGCAAGGGACAAAACCAGTATCCTTAATGATCAATGAAGTCAACGATGTGTGGAATTACAAGATGCAAAACAAATATTTCACTTTGGAACTTACTGTAGATAAAGACTGGGGCCCTCAGGGAACTAAACAGTGTTTGTCCTGACTATTATTGGAACACTGTGTGCAATTCTGGTCTCAATGCCACAGGAAGGATGTTATGGAACATGAAAGGGTTCAGAAGAAATGAACAAGGATGTTGCCAGGGTTGGAGGGTTTGCGCTTCAGGGAAAAGCCTGAATAAGCTGAGACTGTTTTCACTTGAACATGGGAGGCTGAGGAGTTACCTGATAAAGGCGTTTAAAATCATGATGGTCAGCGATAGGGTCAATCGACAAGGTCTTTTCCCAAGGGCTGGAGGATTCTAAACCAACAGGGAATAGCTTTAAAGTGCAAGGGGAACGTTTCAAAGGGACCTAAAGGACAACTGGTTCCTGTAGAGTGTATGGAATAAGCTGCCGAGGAAATAGTGAAGGCTGATAGAAATACATTTAAAAGGCATGTGGATGGGTGTATGAGTAGGAAGGGTTTAGAGGGATATTGGCAAAGTTCTGGCAAATGTGACTAGATACGTCATGCAGGAGTTGGTCCAAAGGATCTGTTTCCATGCTGTACATCTCTATGAGCCAATGTCTTGAAATGAGTCCACATTATCGAAGAGGAGGTGCTGGAAGTTTTAAAACACAAAGGTAAATAAATCCCCAGGACCTGATCAAATGTAGCTCAGGACATTGTGGGAAGCTGGTGAAGACATTGTAGGGCCCCTAGCAGAGATATTTGTACCATGTGCGATAGGCAGGTAGACTGGAAGGTGGAATTGTGGACAGTGAAGAAGGTTTTCTGAGATTACAAAAGGCATCCTGATGAAATGTGTGAATGGCTGAAAAACTGTAGATGGAGTTCAAACTGAATAAATGTGAGGGAATGTACTTGGTGCAACAAACACAGACAGGACTTATACAATTAATGGGAGGACCTTCGGTAGTGTTGTAGAACAGAGGGACATCGAGGTACAGGTACATATTTCTTTGAAGTTTGCAACATGGAGAGATAGGATGGTTAAAAGGTGCTTGCCACACTTGCTTTCATTGCTCTGTCCTTTGGATTTAGGAGTTAGGAAGTCGCATTGAGATTATACAGACCATTGGTGAGTCCACTTCTGGAATGCTGTGTCCAACTCTGGTCGCCCAGTTAGAGGAAGGATACTATGAAGCTGGAGAGGGTTCAGAGGAGATTTACTGGGATGTGGCTGGTTATGGAAGTTTTCAGTTATAAAGAAAGGCTGGATAGGTTGGTATTTTTTCATTGAAACCTGAATGTTGACAGATGACCTCATAGAAGTTTATAAAATAATGAGGGGGATAGATAGAGTTAATGGGAGTTGTCTTTTCCCATGGACAGGGGAGTTTCAAGACAAGGCACTACATTCTTAAGTTGAGAGGAGAGACATTTAAATAAAAGAGGCGAGGGTCACATTGTTACACAGAGGATGGGATGTGTGTGGAATGAACTTCCCAAGGAAGGGGTGAATGTACGGAAAATTACAATGTTTAAAAGACATTAGAATTAGGACAGGAATAGGAAAGGTTTGAAGGGATATGATCAAGGAACAGGCAGGTAGGACAAGATCAGTTTTAGAGTATGGTTAGCATTAACCAAACAGTGCGGTATGACTCTCTGACTATGATTATAATGTTGTATCATTAATTAAGAAAGGCTGCAAGAGGAAGCCAGGGAACTACAGACTGATGAGCCAGACATCAGGGTGGGTCAGTTGTTGGAGGTCATTCTGAGAGGTAGGACTTACATGCATTTGGAAAGATGTGGACTGAGTACGAACAGCCAGCATGGCTTTGTGCGTGGGAAAACATGTCTCACAAACTTGACTGGAGTTTGTTCAAGATGTGACCAAAAAGATAGATCATGGCAGAGCAACAGATGTTGTTTCTGGCTTCACCAAACCCTTGGTCAGGGTGTAGCATGATACATTGGTTAGTAAGGGTAGGTCACAAGTGATCAGGGAGAGCTAGCCAACTGGATACAAAATGGGATGACAGTGGGAGACAGAGGGTTGTTGTTCAGACTGGAGGCCTCTGACCAGTAGTGTGCTGTAAGGATTGGTGCTGGAATCACTGTTGTGCACCATTTACATACATAATTTGAGTGAAAATATAGGATTCTCTGGATACCAAGATTAGTGGAAAAGTGGGCAGGGGATATAGATATCGAAGGGGATGTTAATCAACTGGGCCAGTGGGCCAAGGAATGAAAGATGGAGTTTAATTCAGGTGTTGGATTTAGTTCAGACAAACCAGGGAGGACTAACACAGTTAATGTTCGGGCCCTAGAAAGTGTTGTCGAACAGAGAGAGACCAAGGGGTGCAGTTACATTATTTCTTGGAAGTGACATCACAGGTGGACAGGGTGGGGGAAAGCAGCATTTGGCACACTTGCCTTCATTGGCCAGCGCATTGAGTACACTGTCATCAATAAGGCCACAGGTTGACCTTATGAAGGTTTATGAAACAATGTAGGGCCTAAGTAAGGTAAATAGCCAAGGGTAGGTGAGTCCAAAGCTAGAGGCATAAACGTGATGTGAGAGAGCAAGAATTTAAAGAGGGAGTTGAGGGGCAACATTTTCCACAGAGGATGGTGCATAGACGGAATGGACTGCCAGAGAAAATGGTAAAAATAAGTACAATTACAACAGGGAAAAGACACTTGGGCAGGTACATGGAGAGGGGAAGGTTTGAAGGGAAATGGGCTAACTCATTCCGTTTAGGAAACCTCGAATAAAGAATCATGCAGCACAGAAACAGACCCAATGTCTTCGGTTGTTGGAGGAGGAGCCGATCGAGACAAGGCATGTTGTAGAGACTGACGCAAGTTACAGCGATATGGATGGGATCTGGACTGGACGTTTCAAATATGTCAAGAAATTGGTGAGAGGAGAGGACATGACAGAGATAGGAACTGTTATAGGTGTTAGAATGATTGAAGACACTGATCCAAAAGATGAGACATGGATACAGTGTTGGAGAGGGATTAGGGAACAGAAAGATCCCAGGAAGCATTCCCACCATCTCTTGCAGGCCTGCATTCCCCTCTGTTGTCCTGGTGCTCACCAAGACAGCACACGCCTGGATTGAAAAACTGGGAACTCCCGATGCTGTCTCAGTACAATAAAACTTAAAGTAGGGGTGGCGATTGAGCCCGAGGTATGTCTGTACTGTGCTCCCCTCCAGCACTGTATCTATGTCATGTCCTGTTAGCTGATGTTTGGAGCCCTGTCACTGCTCTCTGCTCTGTGCACTGTGAATGATCTTACCTGGCGGCAGGATTTATTGAAGGCTCCTGAACTCCCTGACCTTTGTCACTCTCTGGCTGACTAACCATCGTCCCAACCAGCAGTTGGCAAGTCTACGGAGTCAGGAACTCCCTGAGTATCTGTAGAAGACACACAAATAGACAGAATGGGAAATTAGACTGATACTTGTGAGGGTTACACATGTAGAATGGCACTGAGCCCACAGAGATCTGGAAAATCCCAGTCTCCATTCCGGGCCTGTACTGCCTCATCTCTCTGGAGTGGAAAATTCTGTTGGCTCAGGATCTGGAGTAGCTGCAAGAGTAAGAGACGTTGATAGAGGCAGCAATTAGACCCACACGGTGAGGGACCCCACATGGAGGGATACTGAGTGATATCACCAGGGTTCAGGATCAAACAATTGTGCAAAAAGATAGGGTTTCGATTCATGTTGCACTGGGATGTGCAACCTGTGAGCAGGCGAAGTGAGAGCCTAGTGGTATTATTGTGAGGCAATTTATCCAAAAACTCAACAAATTTTCTCTGGACACCGGTTCAAATCCCACCATGGCAAATGATTGTATTTGAATTAAATACTTCAAAAAAGATATAATTAAAAACCTGTAAGTGAGTATTAAACAATTGCTGATGTTAAGAGAAATCCATCAGGTGCATCCCTGTCTTTAGTGAAGTAATCTAAGATGGGACTGGGATATCACAGGGATTACAGAACAACAGCTGAGGGAGGGACAGGACAGGCAGCTCAATGCCCCAGGGGACAGATGCTGCAGGAAGGACAGAAGGGGAGCTGAGAGAGGAGGAGAGCTGCTGGTTGTGATTGGGGTGAAACATCACAGCAGGGACTGAGAGAGGAGATTCCTGCGGGACCGCCCAGTGACGCTGTGTTCATGGAATTCATCAGTAACAATGGGGCTTCCCTTTCCTCTGATTGTTCTACAGACCCCGATAGCCCCGCCCTCCTGCACCCTGACCTTCTCAAAATGGCGGCGCTTGGGTCCGCGCTCCCTCTTCCCTCAAACAAATGGCGGCCGTGACCCTGAGCCGCTTCCCCGATCAGAGACCGCCACCTCCTTCCCCGGGCCTGGAGGGGCTTTTTTGTTGTTTTTTTAACCTGTATCCCGCACTTGTGAATTCTCTCCGCTCCTTTCTCCGAGCGAGGCTCCCACACCCCGGCTCTGAGCGCCGCTCTCTGAAGCCGATCGCAGCCGCTGCCGGAGAAAGCAGCTCCATGTCTCTCTCTGTCCTGATCAATGTGACTGCGCATGTGCTACATAGGAACCAAACTGCGCATGTATCTGAGGTTTATAGACAATGCCCACCCTGGACTTTTGCTCTTACCCAGAATAATTTTGCTAATCCTCTCTTCCACTTCCCTTGAACTCTGTGGAGGCCTATAAAAAAAATCTCCAAGCAGTGTGACCTCTCCCCTTCTGTTTCTAACCTCAGCCCACACTACCTCAGGAGACAAGTCCTCATGAAAAGCTATCTCAGCCACCGTTATACTATCCTCGACTAACATGACTTGCATGCACGCATTGCAGAGCTTCAAACTCCATGAGGCAGCCATACTCTCTATCACAGACAGACTCAGTCTGGAACCTCCTCTGTCCTTAAGACCTTATACACTGCCTGCACTCCTCCATTTCCCCTTTGCATGTTCCCTTTCCAACCTGCCCCATCTGCATCACTCCACAATTGGAAGTGTCAAGGGCAGAAGTCTGTCAAATCGTCTCCCTAACCTATTCTATCCTCCTTTAAGATTTTTTTGGAAATCATTCTGCTTAATCAATGTTTTGATCATCCATGAAGTACCTTAGGAGATTTGCCATTGTGAAAGTTCCATACAATATGAGTAGTTGTTGTTTTTGCCATACATTAGGAGAAACAGGAATGATGCATTCAAAATTCTACCAAGAAAGTCACTGATAGGTGCAGTGTATAGGCCACCAAATAATATCATCATATTGGGATAGGCAATAAACAGAAATAACTAATGCCTGTAAAAATGGTACGGTTATTATCATGGGTGATTTTAATCTACATGTAGATTGGTCAAACCAGACCAATCAGGGTAGCTATGAGGAGTTCATTAATTGTATCTGTGATATTTTACTTGAACAGTATGAAATGGATCTACAAGGGAGCAAGCTATCCAAGATCTGACCCTCTGCAATGAGACAGGAAAAATTAGTGACCTCAGAGTTAGGGATCCTCTCGGAAGAAGTGATCACTGTATGGTTGAATTTAATAAATATGGAGAGTGTGAAGATAAAACCTAATACCTGGGTCCTGTGCTTGGACATGAGGAACTACAATAGAATGAGGGAGAACCTTGATAACGTAGACTGGAAACAAAGATTTTATGGTGGGACAGTTGATGAGCAGTGGAAGATTTTCAAAGACATTTTCCAAAGTCCTCAGCAAAGGTATATTCCAGTGAAATGGAAGGACTGTAAGAAAAGGTGTTCTCTACGATTGGTATCTAAGGAAAGTGATCAAATTGAAAGGCATACAACGTGGCCAAAACCAGCATGAAACTAGAACTGGGAAAACTTTAAAGGTCAACAGAAAGCCACAGAAGAGTTACAAAGAAATGTAAGCTCGAACATGAGAAAAATAAACTAGCACAGACTATAAAGACAGATAGCAAATGTTTCTATAAACATAAATAATGAGAAAAGAGTGGCAAAAGTAAACGTTGGTCTTTTGGAAAAAGAGGAGCATTTAGTTCCGGGACATCACAGTGGGGGATACTAATATCTTGCCAGTAATTAACAAAGACACAAAGGTAGGTGAGGATATGGAAGCTATCATTATTACAGAACACCTAGTTTTGGACTGTTGGAGGTAATTGAGCTAATAATAGAAAATTCTCTTTTCCCTGACAGAATGTATCCCAGGAGAAATAGCAAATGCACTGACAGTAATTTTCCAAAATTCACTGGACTTCATGGCAGTCTCAGCAGATTGGAAAGCAGCAAAAGTGACGCCACTGTTTTAAAAAGGAGGTGGACAAAAGATGGGTAATTATACCCCAGACAGCTTCTTCTCTGTAGTGGGAATGATGCTTTGATCTAGTATCAAGGAAGAAATAGCAGGGACTTGATAGAAATTGTCCCATTGGACAGATACAGCATGGGTTCATGAAGGGCAGGTCATGCTTGAAAAATCTTTTGGAATTCTATGAAGACATTTCAAGCAAGTTGGACAATGTGGACCCAGTGGATGCAGTGTACCTGGATTTCCAAAAGGCCTTCAAAAAGGTGCTGTGCAAGAGGCTGTTGCATAATATAAAGGTATATGGCATTAGGGGTATAGTATTAGCATGGATAGAAGATTGGTTGACTAACAGGAAGCAAAGTGTGGGGATAAATGCATATTATCCTGGCTGGCAATCAGTGACTAGTTGTGTGCCTCAGGGATCAGTGTTGGGACTGCGATTATTTAGAATTGATACAGATGATTTGGAGTTGGGGACCACATTTAGGGTGTTAAAGTTTGCTTATGACACGATGATGAGGAGCAGTTCAAAGTGTGCGCAGGACTGTGGAACTTTGCAGAGGAACATAGATACATTGAGTGAGTGGGCAATGGTCGGTCATATGGAATATAATGTTCATAAATGTAATGTCATACTGTTTGGTTGGAGTAACATTAAAAAGAGATTATTAATTGAATTTTAAAAAGTTGCATTTTTGCTAAGCAGAGGCACCTGAGTATCCTACTGCGTGAGGTTGGTCACCAGGTATAACAATCAATTCTGAAGGCAAATGCAATTTTGTCCTTCTATGCTGAAGGGATTGTGCTTAAAAGCAGATGTTATGTTCCAGCTGTATTGGGTGCTGGTGAGGCCACACCTGGAGTACTCCATGTAGTTGTTATCTCCTTAGTTGAGAAAGGATGTACTGGCACGAAAGGGTGTGCAGAGGAGATTAACTAGGTTGATTCCAGAGTTGAGGGGGTTGGCTTAACAGAGACGGAGTAGATTGGGATTATATTCATTGGAATTCAGAAGAATGGAAACATATAAAATAATGAATGAAATGGATAAAATAGAAGTAGAGAGGATGTTTCCACTGGCAGGTGAATCTAGGACAAGATGGCATCACCTCAAGATTAGAGGCAGCAAATTTAGGACTGAATTGAGAAGGAACTTCTTAACCTCAATGGAATTCATTGCCCAGGGAAGTAGTTGATGCTAGTTCAGTAAACGTTTTTAAAGCTAAGGTAGCTTTTTTTCAAAACAGAAATAATTAATTAAAGAATACGGTGAGAACTTGGGTAAATGGTTCTGTGTCCACGAAGTGATCAGCCATGATCTTATTGAATGGCAGAGCAAGCTCAAAGGGCAGGATGGCCTTCTCCTGTTCCTAGTTCTTATGTTATACATTCCTCCCTCACTCGTGACTTGGAGGTGCTGGTGTTGGATTGGGATGGACAAAATTAAAATTCACAGAACACCAGGTTATAGTCCAACAGGTTTATTTGGAAGCACTAGCGCTGCTGCTGCTGCATCAGGTGGTTGTGTGTTTTTAACTTTGTCCCTCACGCTTGTAACTTATGCAGAGCAACAAAAGCCAGGAAGCAGTGCGCATGCTCCAGCCAACAATGGTCACAGGATGATTGATGTCAGCGGTGGACCAATGGAAGGACAGGGGCGGGGCTGGAGGACCTGGCTGGGCGGTTGGCCCTCCGACCAATCAGAGTGAATGAGAGGCGGGACTTGATTATACCACGTGATCATCCTCGCGGACAGCGCGGCTGTGCGGGCGGAGAGCTGTCGGTAAGGAAAGAAATAAACAGCAGCAAGCGGGAGGGAAATGGTGTTGGTCTGGGCTGAGAGGTTTTGCGAACATTTGGTGCACATCGGAAAAGACTAATTTGAAATTTACAGTCTCGTTTTTGCAGTAAACCGGAAAATGCCTCATTTCGCGATTGACTCGAGTCAGTGCCGCCATCTTTATTCGGGGCAACGATTCACTGGACACGTGCAGCCGCCATCTTTGTAGGGGGCAAAGTTCAGAGGGGAGTATGTGCAGCTCTCCCTGATAGAGAGTCATAGGGCAGGATTTACACAGAGCACATTCACACCCAGGGAAATGGATTTTTTTTCTCTGCATTTGTTTCGTCATTCGTTTAAATGATTTGGATGTGAATAGAGGCGGTACCGTTAGTAAGATTGCTGGTGACACCAAATTGTTGGTATTGTGGTCAGTGATAAAGGTTGTCTCAGAATACAATGGGATATTGATCAGATGGGCCAATGGGCTGGGGAGTGGCAGATAGGGTTTAATTTAGATAAATGTGAGGTGCTGCATTTTAGAAAAGCAAATCCGAGCAGGACTCACACACTGAATTGTAAGGTCTTGGAGAGTCTTGCTGAACAAAGAGACCTTGGAATGCAGGTTCACAGTTCCTTGAAAGTAGAGTCACAGGTCGATAAGACAGTGAAGAAGACATTTGGTATGCATCCCTTTGTTGGTCAGAGCGTTGAGTACAGGAGCTGGACAGGACATTGGTTAGGCCACTTTTGGAATATTGTGTGCAATTCTGGTCTCCCTATTATCAGAAGGAGGCACTGAAACTTGAAAGGTTTGAGAATTGATTTTCAAGGATGTTGCCAGGGTTGGAGGATTTGAGTTGCAGGGAGAGGCATGATAGGGACTGGGGCCATTTTCCCTGGAGTGTCATAGGCTGAGGTGTAATTTTGAAGAGATTTATATAATCGTGAGGGGCATGGATAGCGTAAATAGACAAGGTGTTTACCCTGGGGTGGTGGAGCCCAGAACTAGAGGATATAGGTTAAGGGTGAGAGGGGAAAATTCAACAGGGACCTAAAGGGCAACAAAAATTGTAACATTTCAAAGGCAGTTGAATAGGAAGGGTTCAGAGGGATGCCGGCCAAGTGCTGGCAAATGGGAATAGATTAGGTTCGAATATTTGGTTGGCATAGATAGGTTGTACTGAAGAGACTGTTTCGGTGCTAGACATCTCTGACTGTGGGATCATAAAACTGCTCCGATTCGCCTCTGAGCACCTTGATGTCCACTTGTTCACTATCTAGCTTCCTCAGTCTCTGAGTGTATTTTTGCTCTGTTTAGTATTTTACTATTATGTTCACAGACCTTTCAGTAAATGAATTGTCCACTGCTGCCCGGCTCCTGACCATATTACAGAGGAGGTAGTACTGGATGTGTTGAATCATATCGAGGTGGATAAATCCCTGGGACCTGTTAAGGTGTATCCCAGACATTTGTGGAAAGCTAGGAATGTGATAGCAGTGCCCCTCCCTGAGATGTTTATATTGTCATTGGTGACAGGTGAGGTGCTGGAAGACATGTGCCATTATTTAAAAAGGTGGTAAGGAAAGGCCAGGGAACAAGAGAACAGTGAGCCTGAAGTCAGTGGCAGGCAAGTTGTTGGAATGGATTCTGAGGGACAGGATTTACATGTATTTGGAAAGACGAGGAATGGTTAGGGATAGATAGCATGGCTTTGTGTGTGGGAAATTCTCTCTCTAACTTGATTGAGTTTTTTTTTTGAAGATGTGACAAAGATGATTGATGAAGGCAGATTGTGAATGTTGTCTATATGGACACTGAACGATGTTCCACAAAGCAGACTGGTTAGCAAGGATAGATAACATGAAATGTTGGGAGAACTAGCCATTTGGATACAAAACTGGCTTGAAGGTAGGAGGCAGAGGGTGGTGCAGAGGGTTGATTTGTGGACTGGAGGCCTGTGAGCAGCAGCGTGTTGCAGGAATGGATATTGGGTCCTTAAATAATTGACTTGGATGTGAATATGAGATATGGTCAGTAGGTTTACAGAAGACACCAAAATTGGAGGTGTAGTGGACAGTGAAGAAGGTTAGTTCAGAATACAACAGGATCTTGACCAGATGGGCCATTGGGGCGAGGAATGGCAGACTGGGTTCAATTGAGACAAATGTAAGCTGTTGGATTTTGGAAAGGCAAATCAGGGCAGGACTCATACACTTAATGGTAAAGTCCTTGGGAATGTTGCTGAACATAGAGACCATGGAGTGCAGGTTCATTGTTCCTTGAAAGTACAGTCATAGATAGGCAGGCTAGTGAAGGTGGGGTTTGGTATGCTTATATTTATTGGTCAATGCATTGAGTACAGAAGCTGGGATGTCAAATTGTGGCTGGACAGGACATTGATTAAGCCATTTCAGGAATTATGTTTTAAGTTCGAAATCCCCTGTTCTGGGAAGGATGTTGTGAATCTTGAAAGAGTTCAGACAAGATTTACAAAGACTTTGCTCGGATTGGAGGATTTGGGCTACAGGGAGAGGCTGAATAGGCCAGGGTTAATTTCCCTGGAGAGTCAAAGACTGAGAGGTGACTTCATGGGGATTTATAAAATCATGAGGGGCATGGATACGGTGAACAGCCAGGGTCTTTTCCCCCCAGGTTAGGTGGGTTCAAAACAATCGCATGGGCTTAAGTTGAGAGGGCAAAGATTTAAAACGGATCTAAGGGGCAAAGTTTTCAAGCTGTGTGTGGTGTGTGTGTGGAATGAGCTGCCAGATGATGTAGTGGAGGCTGATACAATTACAACATTTGAAAGGCATCTGATTGGGTACATGGACAGGAAGGGTTTCAAGTGATACGGACCAATCGCTGGCAAATGGGGCTCCAGTTGTTGAGGATTCCTAGTTGGCATGGACAAATTGGACCAAAGGTCTGTTTCTGTGCTGTACATCTCTATGACACTAATAAATGAAAATAAGATGTGTTCCTCTTTTGTGGAGAGCTAGCAGAAGCACAGATAATTGTTCTTGGAGCTGAGAAGGTTAAGCAGTGATTTTGATCAGCTGCAAATTTGTTTCTAAGGTATTTAATTTGCAGAGAGAGGGGAATTGTTAACAATGTCACAATTTTAGTAACTATTTTCAGGTAATTGGCAAATAATAAGTGAATATGTGAACATTATGTTCTTCAGTAAGTTCTGAGCATCTGGAACAGTCTGAACGGCAGCTGGACAGACTCAGCAATTATTCATAAACAGATTTGGAATTTTACCTTTTAAGGGAAGATTTGGGGTGCTATGGGCAAATGGGAAGGGAATTGGGACAGATTTGCAGCATTTCTAGAGGGAGAGAGTACAGCCCCAATGGGCTGAATAGCCCCCAGTCCCTGTGCTCTGTGATACTGTCCCATTCACTGTGAATGATGAAGCTCATCCCAGAGCAGAGAGAGGGAGGATCCCACCAATTATCTGGGGCCCATTGTGAGGTGAGTGATGTCAGCGCAGGCCAATAGGGCCAGAGGGCAGTACTGGAGGACCAGGTCGTACGAGTTTGTCCTCCAACCAATCGGAGTGAATGAGGGCATCCTCAAGGTTGGAACTAAAGAAAGGCACATATCGCAGAGATTTGAGAAACTGGAGGACGTGAGATAGGGAGCGTTCTGTGGCTAGTGAGGAATTATATAAATAAGGAAGAGTTGTGAGGATGGTTTAGGTGACATTGATCAGGCGAGTTGAGGATGGAGGAATTTAGGGATCGTGAGGATTAGAGTCATAATGTTATACAGCAAGGAAACAGGCCCTGTGGTCCAACCAGTCCATGCCGACCATAATTCCAAACTGAACTAATTGTACTTGCCTCCGCTTGGTCCACATCCATCCAAATATTTCCTATTTATGTACTTATCTGAATGTCTTTTCAATATTGTAATTGTATTCACAGCTACCACTTCCTCTGGAAGTTCATTCCACACGTGTATCTTTTTTATTAAAACCTTCATGTATTTTCTCAAATCTTTCTCATTTCTTCTCAAAATGAATGCACCCGAGTTTTGAATCCCCTCTCCCCGGCTATTCACCCTGTCTACACTCTTTCTAATTTTATAAACCTCTAATAAGCTCACGCCTCAACCTCGTGCACGCCAGTGAAAAAATTCCCAGCCTCTCCTTAGAACACAATCCCTCCATTCATGGCAACATGCTGGTAAATCTCTTCTGAACCTGCTCCAATTTAATAATCTCCTTCCTATAACACCACAACCAGAACTGGACAGAGTATTCCAGAAGAGGCCTCCCCAACATCTTGTACATCCCCAACATCACGTCCCAACTCCTGTACTGCAAGGTCTGAACAATCAAGGTAAGTGTGCTTAGCACCTTATTAACCACCCTGTCTACATGTCACACAAACTTCAAAGACGTGAAGCCCTCGGTCTCTCTGTTCCCATATCACTACTCAAGGCCCTACTTTTATTGAGAGTAAGTCCTGCCCTTGTCTGTTTTGTCAGGTTGTTATATTTTGCATTTATTCCAATCCAAAAAAATTGCGTATAAAGGCAGTAGGGGTATAATTAAGAGGGAAATCAGGAGGCAAAAAAGGGACGTGAGATAGCTTTGGTGAATAGGTTTAAGAATAATCCGAAGGGCTTCTATAAATACATGAAGAAAAAAAGGCTAACTAGGGAGAAAATAGAGACCCTCCAAGATCAGCAAGACAGCCCTTGTGTGGAGCTGCAGGCGATGGGCAAGATAGGAAACCAGTGTTTTGCATCAGTGTTTACTGTGAAGAAGTACATGGGAGATATAGAATGTGGGGAAATAAATGGTGACATCTTGAAAAATGTCCATATTACAGAGGAGGAGGAGATGCTGGATGAGTGGCTAAGGAGCTGGTGCAGGGGAAAAGGATTCACATTTTTTTGGATCATTGTGATCCTCTGGAGTAGAGTTGACCTGCATAAGAAGGATGGATTGTACCTGAATTGGAAGGTGTTAACATCCAGACAGGGAGATTTGTTAGTGATACTCGGGAGGCATTAAACCAGTGAGGGAGTGGGTGTAAACCCAATAAGATAGTGAGGAAAGAGTATGTCTGAGACTGGTACAGGTCAGAAGCCAAATAGTCAAGGCAGGCAAGGGCAAGGCACAGAATGAAGTCGGACCGAGCAGTTGTACTGCATTTACTTCAATAGAAGAGGCCTGACAGGGAAGGCAGATGAGCTCAGGGTATGGTTTTGAACATGGCACTGGGATATTATAGCAACTACAGAGGCATCACTCAGGGATGGATAGGACTGGCAGCTTAATGTTCCAGGGTATAGATGCTATAGGAAGAATAGAAAGGGGGACAAGAGAGGAGGGGGAGTAGCATTTTTGATTCAGGATAGCATTATGTTTTTGCTTAGGGAAGATATTGCTGGGAGTACGCCCATTGAAGTTAGTTCGTTGGAACTGGGAAATAAGAAAGGGATGACCACCTTATTGGGGTATTCTGCATGGATTTTGTCTGGGTTCTCTGGTTTCCTCCCACAGTCCAAAGATGTGCAGGATAGGTTGGATTATCCAGGCTGAATTGTCCACAGTGTTCAGGGATGTGCAGGTTGGTGGATTGTCCAGGCTGAATTGTCCGTAATGTTCAGGCATGTGTAGGTTGGGTGGCCCTCGGAAATGCAATGTTACTGGGGGAGGTGAGGAGGCTCTCAGGATCAGTATCAGTGTGATGGGCTGAATGACCTGCTTCCACACTGTTGGGATTCTCTGATAATTCTACTAGTTTTAAAATAGTTACAGAAAATAATAGACCAGATCTACATGTTAAGGTTCTGAATTGGACAAAGGCTGATTTTGATGGCACGAGGCAAGAACTTTCACCTGGCCCCTCCAGCCTGCTCTACCATTCAATAAGATCAGGGCTGATCTTTTCATGGCCTCAGCTCCACGTTCCCGATCTCCCACCATAACCCTTAATTCCTTTCCTGTTCACAAATCTACATTTTGCCTGAAAGGCATTCAAATGCTGCAGTCAGCAGGGAACGCCACAGATTCACAACCCTTTAGCTGAAGAAGCTCCTCCTGATCTCAGTCCTAAATCTGCTCCCCCTTATTTTGAGGCTCTGGAGTTGGACCCGTCCCCAGTGGAAATAGCCTCCCTGCTTCTGTCTTATCTCCTCCCCTCATAATTTTATTTGTTTCCTATCCAACGTCCCATTCTTCTAAATTACAATGAGTATAGAACATGTTTTCTCAATCTCTCCACATACACCAACCCTCTCAACTCCCAACTCAAACTAGTGACCCTCCTCTGCACTCCCTCTAGTGCCAGTACATCCTTGCTAATGTAAGGGGATCAAACCTGTACACAGTACTCCAGGTGTGGCCTCCCCAGCCCCCTGTACAGCTGCAGCATAACCATCCCTCTGGCAATGAAGGACAATATTCCCTTCACTGCCTTAATTACCTGCTGTACCTGCAAACCAGCTTCCTGTGATTCATACACAAGGACACCCAGCTCCCTCTGCACAGCAGCCTGCTGCATGTTTTCACCATTTCATCATCCAGTTTGCTGTTAGTCCGACCCAAATGGATGACCTCACATATCCCAACATTGAACTCCATTTGCCAGATCCTTACCCACTCACTTAATTGATCTGTATCCCTGTGCAGACTTGCAATGGACTCTGCAGACATTGCTTTACTCATCTTTGTATCAAATGTGAACTCTGACACCGTACACTTGGTCCTCAATTCCAAAACATTTGTGTAAATTGCAAACAGTTGTAGTGTCAACACTAATCCAAACACCCATTTATCCCCATTATTTATTATGTTGGTGAACCGATCCTTGTATCAATGATAATTACCCATAATGCTGTGCATCTTTACCTTATACAGCAGCCTTTTGTGTGGCAACGTATCGAATACCTTCTGGAAATCCAGGTACACCACATCCACCGGTTCCCCCTTGTCCAACGCGCTCATTGTATCCTCAAATAATTCCAGTAAATCCATTAAACATGACCTGCCTTTCATGAATCCATGCTGTGTCTGCGAAATGAGACAATTTCTACCCAGATATCTCACCACTACTTCCTTGAGAGATTCAAGCATTTTCTCCACTGCAGAAGTTAAGCTAACAGGTCCTTTTTGAAAAATAGTGGCACCAATTTGCAGCTTCCAGTCTGTCAAAACCATCCCAGAATCCAACAAATTTTAGTGAATTATCACGAGTTTATTTGTTATACTTCCCCCCCCCCTCCCCCCCCCCCCACCCCCCACCCCATCTCCTTTAGTCCCTGGAATGCATTCCATCAGGGCCAGGAGACCCAGCTACCTTGAGGCTGTTATCTTTCCCAACATTGCCTCTTTACTGGGAGTGATTGTTTCTCTGTCCTCATCTGCTATTGCCTCCACAGGCCTGCCAGAATGGGAGTATATAGACAGTATGTTCCTGTTAAGGCCAAGGCTGGTAGGTGTAGGGAATGCTGCCTGTCGAAAGAAATTGAGGGCCTGGTCAGGAAAATGAAGGAGGCATTTGGCAGGGACAGAGAGCTGTGTTTGTGAGAATCCCTAGAGGAGTATAGGGGCAGTAGGAGTATACTCGAGGTAAACCAGGAGGGCAAAAAGGGGATATGAGATAGCTTTCGGAAATAGGTTTAAGGAGAATCCAAAGTGATTGTATAAATACACTAAGGACAAACGAGTAACCAGGCAGAGAATAGGTACCTGCAAACATCAAGGCTGTCTGTGGAACCGCAGGAGGTGAGAGAGGTTCTGTGTGAGCGGAGAGGTTTTACAAACACAATGTGCGCATCGGAAAACACACATTTTGTAACGTCCCAGTCTCGTGTTTTCAGTAAATGGGGAATTGCCTCAGTGTGGCTGCAGGTATGTGTACGCGTCACCATCTTTATTCGGGGCAAGAATTCACTGGATACATGCGGAACTGCCAGCTTTGTAGGGGGCAAGGTGCAGCCAGGCGCATGTGCAGCCTTTCTGTGGTACAGAGTCATTGGGCAGGATTTACAGAGCACATTCAAACTCAGAGAAATGGATGTTTATTTCTGGATTTGTTTTGTCATTCATTTAAATGATTTGGTATCGTAAATGAGTTTGCAGGTCATACAAAATTGGAGGTATTGTGGATAATGAAGAAGGTTACCTCAGATTACAATGAGATATTGATCAGATGGGGTTTAATTTAGATAAATGTGAGGTGCTGCATTTTGGAAAAGCAAATCAGTGCAGGACTTATACACTGAATGGCCAGGCCCTGGAGACGTTTGCGGAACAAAGAGACCTTGGACTGCAGGTTCATAGTTTCTTGCAAGTCAAGTTGCAGGCAGATAGGATGGTGAAGAAGGTGTTCAGTATATATTCCTTTATTGGTTCGAGCATTGAGTACAGGATGTGGGAGGTCATGTTGCTGTACAGGGCATTCGTTAGGCCACGTTTGGAATATTGTGTGCAGTTCTGGCCTGCCTCCTATCAGAAGGGTGCTGTGAAACTTGAAAGGTTTCAAAAAAGACTTCTAAGAATGTTGTTAGTGTTGGAGGATTTGAGGTTGGAGGCTGGGCTGTTTTCCCTGGAGTGCAATAGGCTGAGCTGTGATGTTATGGAGGTTTATACTATCAAGAGGGGCATGAATGGAGTAAATGAACAAGGTGCTTTCCTTGGAGTGATAGTGTCCAGAAGTAGAGGCATTGCTTTAGGATGAACGGATAAAATTTCAAAGGGGCCTAAAGGACAACTCTCATGCAGTGGGTGGAATGAGCTGCCAGAGGAAGTGGTGGAGGCTAGTACAGATAAAACTTGTTAAAGGCGTCTAAATAGACACATGATATGATGAGTAAGCGTTTACAGGGATATGGGCCAAGTGCTGGCAAATGGGAATAGATTAGGTTCGGATACCTGGTTGTCATGGATGAGTTAGACCGAAGAGTCTGTGTCGGCGCTATCCATCTCTGACTGTGGGATCATAACAGCTTATACTGTTCTGCTTCATCTCTGGGCTCCCTCATGACCACTTTGTTAATATCTAGCTTCCTCAGTCTCGAACAATGGGTGTATTTTCCTATTACTTTTACAGACATCTTTATACGTTAATTTTTCAATGCCGCCCAGCCCCTGACCGTGTGCTGCTTATTAATTTTTTTTCTGGAAAATTTTTGACAGTCAAGAATTCTTTTTTTCCGATGAGCAAGTGTATTTTCCTTCCGTTTCTGACTATAAATTCTGCATCATTTTCGTTCCCTGTAATCCGTTTTGCACTCCCTGAAACATCAACTGTGTTTCTCCTTCCACAGATCCCAGTGATTAATGCCAAAGCCCTGTTGCCTGGGGAGAGGGTGATGTTTGACTTTCTTGTACAGCTGCAGTTTGTGTGGTGAAGGTGCTCCCACAATGTGGTTGGGTAAGAGACATTACAGATTATTCATTACAGCAACAGTGATGATTTGAAGATAATGTCCAAATCAGGAACAGTTTGTAGTTTTATTATCATGCTTATAATTTCACAAAACTATTATTGGAAACTTTAGACAAGGCCAGAGAAGTAGGTTTTGAGGAATGTCTTAAAGGAGGAAAGCAGACCTGTGAGGTTTTGGCTGTGAATTTCAGACCTTGTTGCTTTGGCAACTGTAAAAGCAGCCACACAGGTGAGGTAATGAATTAACAGATCATTGGGAGTCTCGAACAGAATGGGTTGTCGAGTTCTCAAAGGGTGTGTGATGCAGCGAGCTAGGGATGGTCACAACCAGGAATTATATCAAGGGTGAGAATTTTAAATTGAGGGATGTGGGCCGGATGCTGGCAGGTGAGACTAGATTGGGTTGGGATATCTGTTCGGCATGGACAGGTTGGGTCGAAAGGTCTGTTTCCATGCTGTACATCTCTGTGGCTCTATGTTGTTGATTATGAATAGCAGCCTTTTGATGGATCAACAAGTTTTGGTACGAGGAAGTACTTGGGCAGAGATTTAGTTTTTCTTGAGATAACAGGGAGGTTGAATGTGGGAAGTTGGCCAGGAGTGTGTTTTTATAAGGAAGTCTGGAGATAACACAAGGTGAATGAGAGTATATGAGCTAATACAATGTTAGAATCAGCTCGAAATAGTGGTCTTGTCCCCCTCACCTCACCACACCTCTGGGATTCAGCTGGTTGTCAGGTTGTGAATCAGGCGGTAACACAATCGGGAGCTGAGTGGCCATGGTGGAGCCTGAAATGAGTGTCACTCAGCTGGCTGTTGCTGAGCAGCTGCTGCTTGGTAGCCCTGTTGGTGACATCTTCCATCACTTTACTGCTGATCGAGTGTGGACTGACGGAGGGAAATTGGCTTGGTTGGATTGCCCTGTGTTTTCTGTTGAACATGCCTGGGCAATGTTCCACAATGTCAGTAGATGCCAGTGCTGGAGCGGTACTTGGCTTGGCGGGTGGCAAGTTCTGGAGCACAAGCCATTAGTATTATTGCCAGGATATTGGCAGGGCCCGTAGCCTTTGCACTACTTAACCACTTCTTGATGTTATTCAAACTGAATGAAACTGGCTTAAAACTCACATCTGTGATGTTGGAAACCACTGGAGAAGGCTGAGATGGAGCATCCCACTTCTGGCTGCAAATGCTGTTGACTTATCTGGTGCATGGATGTGTGAGGCCCCTCCATCAGTAAGGGTGGGGATATCTGTGATGCTTCCTGCAGTGAGTTGTTTTATTGTCCATCACCGTTTACAACTGGGTGTGGCAGTACTGCAGAGCTCTGATCTGATCCATTGGTTGTGGGATCACTTAGCTCTGTTGCTTGGTGCTGATGCTGTTTGATATGCAGATGGTTCTGTTTGGTAGCTTCAGGTTGGCACTTCATTTTTAGTTATGCCTGGTGCTGCTTTGGGCATGCCCTCCTTTCCTGTCCTTTGTGATGGGTGAGAGCAGGATTTACAAACCCATGAGATTACAGATTGTGCTGGAGTACAGTTCTGCTGTTGTTGATGTCCCACAGTGCCTCAGAGAGATCCAATTTACGTTCCTACATCTCATCAAAGTCTGTCCCATTTAGAACGGTGATAGTGTCACTCAACACAATGGAAGTTTTTCTCAACTTTAAGCCAAGACTTGTGTCTCCAAAAACAATGTGCAATGGTCGCTCGTACCGATACTGTCATGGACAGATGTATCTGTAGCTGGTCAGTTCATAACAATGAGATCAAGTATGTTTTTCCCTGTTGTTGGTTCCCTCACCACCTGCTGCAGACTCAGTTGAGCAGCTATATCCTTTAGGACCTGACCAGCTCAGTCAGTAATTCTGTTGCAGAGCTAGTCTCGATTGTGGACATTGAAATCCTGTACCCAGAGTACGTTTGACACCATTTTACTTCCTCAGTGCTTCCTCCAAATGTTGTTCAACATGAAGGAGAAGTGATTCATCAGCCAAGGGAGGACGGAGCATGGTAATCAGCAGGAACCATGACACCTCCTGGTGTCCGGAGTCAATGCTGAGTACTCAGAGGGCAAATCCTCCCTGTCTGTGCCACCACCTCTGCCTGGTCTGTCCTGCTGGTGGGACAGGACATATCCAGAGATTTCAGGAGAAAGTGAAGACTGCAGATGCTGGAGATCAGAGTCGAGAGTGTGGTGCTGGAAAAGCACAGCAGGTCAGGCTGATGAAGGGCTTAGGCTCGAAACGTCGATTTTCCTGCTCCTCGGATGCTGCCTGACCTGTTGTGCTTTTCCATCACCACACTCTCGATATCTAGGGATGGTGATGGTGGTATCTGGTCATTGTCTGTAAAAGGGCTCCTGAAGAAGGGCTCATGCCCGAAACGTCGATTCTCCTGCTCCTTTGATGCTGTCTGACCTGCTGCGCTTTTCCAGCAACACATTTTCAACATTGTCTGTAAGAGTTGATTCCATGAGTATGAGTATGTCCGGCTGTTCCTTGATTGGTCTGTGAGACAGCTCTGCACATTTTGACACCAAACTCCAGATGTTAGTCTGGAGGACGTTGCACCATCGAGAGGGCTGATTCTGTGGTTGTATTTTCTGGTGCCTTGTCAGATGCTGAGTGGTCCATCCAGTTTCATTCCTTTGTTGAGACTTTGCAGTGATTAATACAGTGAGTAGCTGGCTGGGCCACTGTCGGGTTGGCAGGATATTTTTCCACCATTGACAATGGTTCCATGGAGATTAGGAGATTCCTAATTCCAGTTATTTTTTCTTGAATTCAGATTCCACCATCTGCCAAGTTGGGATTCGAACCAGGATTTCTGTCATTGGTTTTAATATTTTGGGTAAAAGTTAAATACATTAGGTTTGTTCACTCACTTTAAATATCACTTACCCAGGTTTTGTTTCTTTGTGAAACACTGTCCATCATCCTGTCTCCTCCATCCTTCTCTCCACCAACAAGAGTTTGGAGCACATGGAGTTTCTCTGTCACTAAGACTGAGACAATCCGATCTGCTGCTTCCCTCCCTCCCACTGAGTCAAACTGCCTCACGTGGTGTTCCCGGATTTTGTCCAAACTTTCTCCAATCCCGGTCAAGCCTTATCAGAGCTCATCTTGACCCTTTACCCTCATCTCAGTAAACCATAGAGTTTCCAACTCTCTTTTCTCCCCCTCCTCATCAGTCTCCCTCACCGATTCACAGATATTGTTCCTTGTTCTGTCTTTTCTGGTTATGTCCTTCTCTCCCATTCTGTGAAAAACTAATATTTGACCTCATGGTTGTTGAAAAGTCCTGCTCCATCTCCACTCTCCCTTTCCTTTCTGAATTCCTTGCATTTGGTGTCCCTCATGGATCTATCCTTGGCCCCTCTTGTATCTCCTCTACATACTGACAGGAGGTGACATTGTGCAAAAGCACCATGTTGGGTTTCACATGTACACTGACAATGCCCAGCTCTCCCTCCCCGTCATCCCTCTCCATTACTCCACTGTTACTCAGTTATCAAGCTGCTAACCACATTCCCACTACTCGATTAGGTGCAGTTTCCTCCAATGAAACATTGTCATGGTTAAACCCGTTGCCTGACCAATTCCTTTCCCTTACTGCTGAGCCCCTCCCTCTCACTGAGAACTATACAGCAGAACTACACTCTTCACAATATTGCAGTTCACTCTTCACAATATTGCAGTTGTTTCTGACGCGAAGCTGACCTTCTGATTAGACGTTTACACAATCCCAAACACCAGGAATTCCAATCTCTTAAACGTTGTTTGTCCCCTCCTCACTCCAGCTCCATTGCTACTGAAACCCCTTACCCGTGTCTGTGTTGCCTTAAACGTGATGAATCCGAAACAGAACCCTTGATTCTGTGACTGGCTCAGAATCTGGTTTCAGACTCCCCCCTCAGTATTTTACCCTCAGACACATCAGTATTTATTCTGTCAAACCCCTTCAGAATCTGGTGGTGCGGTCTGATTGTAGCTTGTGGGAATGGCAGAAGCTGATGTGTTCTATCTGGGTGGAAGGTAAGGACTTGGGGGGGGTGGGGGGAGCTTGTGGGGTGTTCTATCCTTGTTGCAGTTGGAGGTGTGGGTTTCAAAGGCAGAGGTGCAGGAAGTGGAGGAGATACATTGGATGGTATTGACCACATGGGAGGGGAAATTGCAGTCCTTGAAATATTTGGTATTTTGGTATGTTCTGGCTTCACTGGAACACTGCAGTAAGCATGAGACAGAGGTGTTGGCCAGGTGTGTTATAGTGACAGGCAGCTGGAAGCTCGGGGTCTGTTTTTGCAGCAGAACGTCGATCATCAGTCGCCATTTCCGCCACCTCCACTGAGATGCTGCCAGACACAGGTTCCTGTCCCCTCCATTAACAGCTATGCACCCTCCCAGCCAGATCGTAATCCACTCCTTTGTCTTTCCAAATGTTCCGGTCTCTCTTTGGGTTCTGTACCTGTCTATTATTTGCTCTTTAACCCCTATCTCCTGCAGTACAAAGATCTGCAGGTTAGTTGAATTGGCCAAGCTAAATTTCCCATAATGCTCAGGGATGTGTAGGTGAGGTGCATTAGTCAGGAGAAATATACAGTAATAGGGTAGGGGAATGGGTCTGGGTGGGATACCATTCGGAGGGACGCTGTGGACTTTTGGGCCGAATGGCCTGTTTCCACACTGTCAGGATTCTAATTTTCCCAGCTCCCATCGGTTCTGAGGAAGGGCCACTGGACAGATTCCTGTTCCCAGATGCTGCCAGACCTGCTGAGCTTTCCCAGCACCTCCTGCTTGTTGTTCCTGATTGACACCATCCATCCACCTTCCGGGTTTGATTCAGGCAGGGGGAGGATCCCACCACTGACCTCACAATGGGGTCCAGCTGATTGATGGCAGCTTTCCACCAATAGGAAAAGGAGGTGGGACTGGTGGACCAAGTGGAACCAGCTGGTCATCCAAACAATGGGAGTGAATGAGGGGCGTGGCCAGTGGGATGACACGTCACCAGTAACTCCGCCTGTGCAGTGTCACGTGACTCGGCCGTTGGTGAATGTGGGAGAGGCAAACAGGGAAGGGGAGAGTGGCCTCAGAGACAGAGGTAATGAGTCACTTCAGACTGGGAAGTTTTAATTACACTCTGTACGGGTCGTTAGTCTGAATTAGAAACTCTTAATCCCGCGTTTGCAGCAGATGGGAAAATGGCTGCGGCCCTCAGGCGGTGATAGGTCCTGGGATATGGCCGCCATCTTTATTGGGGGCAAGGTACAGTGAGGGGCATGGACATGTCCCCTTCCTAGGATGGGGGAGGGGGGGGATGTGATTTTAGGAGAGGCATTTACACATCAAGCACAAACCAAGAGAAAGGTATGTCTTTATATTCTGTTTTGTTTTGTCAATTTATTTCATAGGATATTAAATCAGAATAATTGAGGTTGGGATCTCAAAAGTAAGTTTTTACAGTCAATGGAGTCATCAGGATCTGAATATCATTGGCATTTAACTGTGGAAGGAGAAAGGTTTGTCAGTTCTGTTTGTGGGAAAATATCTCCAATATTTTTGTTAAGCAGAAAGATGTACAAATTCGTGGTTGGATCACCCTTTGGGTGTGTGCTCTGTTCTGGGCCCTGCAGCTGAGGAAGGAGATATTGGCCTGAGAGGGAGCACAGATTTATCCAAATTACACCTCGTCTCTTTGTAAGAACTCTCAGATTTAGACCCAATCACCCACTTCATGATGTTAACCTGTAAACTTGATATTTTCAATTACCTGCAAACTTCCCATTAAAACTCCTTTTAGACTCAAATTCCAGTACCTTTTCAGGTGGGATGTTCCAGCTTCTGACAACTGTCTGTTCATTCAGAAACTGCTGAGGTCCATGTTGACTCTGGGGTTACAAAGGGCTGAACTGAAAGATGAGATGCTGTCCCTGAGCTCCCATTGAGATACACTGGAACAGTACAGGAGGCTGAGGGCAGTGTAGGTGTGAGCAGGCAATGAAAATGACAGGGCTGCACTGAGAGGGCTGCTTGGCTCAATGAGAGTGTTCTGGAGTTGGGTGTAAACAGAGTGAGGGGAGACAGGGAGAAGGTGAAGCTGAAACTCCGTTTTAGTTCAGGCCGTTCAGAAATTCACATGGTCCCATTGGGAACAGCCAGTTTTTAAGTGATACCTGCGGGGTATTTGTTAACAGTTTTTAATGTATTTTTCCTGAGGGCAGTTGAGAGTTAACCACATTGCTGTGGGTCTGGAGTCACATGTAGGCCAGACCAGGTGAGGATGACAGTTTCCTTCCCGACAGGACATGAGTGAACCAGTTGGGTTTTCTAACAATTGACAATAGTTTCATGGTCATCATTCGCCTTTTCATTCGAGATTGTATTGGATTCCGATGCTGCCATCAGCCATGTTGGGATTCTATCCCTAATCCTCGGAACACTGTACATTTCAATCATCTGGCAGGAATACCATTAAGCCATTGCCTTCCTTTTTTAGCAATATTTAAAAGCAAGTTCCATCATTCTACGTGTACAATGTGAGATAAAATACTGCGGTGTCCATGTGTCGGCCTCTCCAAAAGGTCAATCAACAGAAATTTGTTTGGTGGTGAAATATGTCACTTTTTTGTGGAGGGGGGAGGTGGTTTATTAAACAAAAACGAATCCAAATAAAAATCTTATGCCACGGACATGTAATTTCGGAAGCCAGAGGGGGATTACAGAGACAGGGAGGGTGGTGAAGCCGGAGGGGGATTACAGAGACAGGGAGTGTTGTGGGTCTGGAGGGGGATTACAGAGACAGGGAGGGTGGTGAAGCCGGAGGGGGATTATAGAGACAGGGAGGGTTGTGGGGACGGAGGGGGATTACAGAGACAGGGAGGGTGGTGAAGCCGGAGGGGGATTACAGAGACAGGGAGGGTGGTGAAGCCGGAGGGGGATTACAGAGACAGGGAGGGTGGTGAAGCCGGAGGGGGATTACAGAGACAGGGAGAGTGGTGAAGCCGGAGGGGGATTACAGAGACAGGGAGGGTGGTGAAGCCGGAGGGGGATTACAGAGACAGGGAGGGTGGTGAAGCTGGAGGGGGATTACAGAGACAGGGAGAGTGGTGGGGCCAGAGGGGGATTGTTGTCCAAACATCACTGTGGTGTACATGGACTGCAGCATTTCAGGGAGGCGGTTAACCACCACTTTCTCCAAGACAAGTAAAGGTGGCCAATAAATACTGGTCTGGGCAGCAAAGGCACCCCCCAGTGAATAAAACCAAGCAGTGACCTCTCTGAGCTGACTTGCTGTGAAGTTAAAAACCTCTCTGGAAATGGGGTGGGCAGAGAAGAGAAACAGTGACATTTCACAGCTGCCCTCAGAGAGACCTCACCCTTGGAAGTACTCAGAGCCAGGGATCAGCTCAGTGAGTTTCAGTCTCTTCAAACATCAATCTTAGTCAGTTTTATTTTATTAAATCTACAATCATGAGTCAGGTGAGGATTTCTTTTTAATGTCTTACGGTCTCTTGATTGAAAGTTTAAGATATAAAATGTAAGCAATAAGTTATTCTCAGGCAGTATTTTTCGAGCAGTAAGACTGTGCCTTTGTCTTGGTCTGTAGGTTGTTAAGGCGGAGAGGTGGCCTACTGTTCCTGTCGGGTGTGGAAGATTAGGGAGAGTTTCAATGAACCTGATGATTTGTCTGCAAGAAGTGTGATTGCAAATCCTATTGGATCACATGGATTGGTGGCGGAGTGATTAAAGGCAGTGAGGAATTGACAGGAGCCCGGGAGTGTGATAGGCGGCAGTCTCAGGATACTGCAGATACAGTCAGGTAGGTGGGTTACCTCCAGAAAAGCTAGGAGGGGTAGGTAGGTACTGCAGGAGTCTCCTGTGGCTATCCCCATCTCCGACAAGTGTACTGTTTTGGAAAATGTAGGTGGTAATAGACTTTCAGGGGAAAGTAGCACTGACAGCCAAGTTACTGGTACTGAGACTGGCTTCTAACATAATGTGAGGTGTATCCAGTTCCACACGATCGATGGTGATAGGGGACTCTCTCGTCAGGGGCACAGTCTGCCGTTTCTGCAGCTGACAGTGAGAGATCAGAATGGGGTGGTGCTGCCCTGGTGCCAGTGTCAAGGATGTCTCTCAGAGGGAGCAGAACATTCTCAAAGGGGAAAATAACCAGTGGGAGGACATTGTACATTGGTACCAATGACATAGGAAGGGGAAAGCATGGGGTCCTGAGGAGCAGGGAGATTTGCTAGTGCCACTCGGGAGGCATTAAACCAGTGAGGGAGTCGGGGTAATCCTAAAGAGATAGTGAGAAAAGAGGTGAGTCTGAGGCTGGTACTGTTCACCAGATCAGACTGTCAAGGCAGGCAAGAGCAAGCTACAGAATGAGGTGCGACGGACCAGTTACACTGCATTTATTTCAGTGCAAGAGACCTGACAGGTCAGGCAGGTGGGCTCAGGGTATGGTTTTGAACATGGCACTGGGATATTACAGCAATTACAGAGGCAGCACTCAGGGATGGATAGGACTAGCAGCTTAATGTTCCAGGGTATAGATGCTATAGCAAGGGGACAACAGAGCAGGGGGAGAGGTGTTTTTGATTAGGGATAACATTATGGCTGGGCTTCGGGAGGATATTCCTGGGAGTACATCCAGGCAAGTTATTTGGGTGGTACTGAGAAATAAGAAAGGGGTGACCATCTTACTGGGATTGTATTATAGACTCTCTCCCAATAGTCAGCGGGGAATTGAGACACAATTTTACCGGCAGACCTCAGTTATCTGTAAAAATATAGTTGCAATGATAAGGGGTTTTAACTTTACCAACATGGCCTCGGAGTGCTGTAGTGTTAAGGGCTTGGATGGAAATGTATTTGTTCAGTGTGTACGAGAACATTTCTGATTGAGTTTGTAGGATGTACCTACTAGAGAAGGAACAAAACCTGACCTGTTTCCTTTATTCATTCACAGGATGAGGCTGTCACTGGCTCGGCCAGCATTTATTGCTGCGTTTACCCAGAGGGCAGTTAAGAGTCAACCACGTTGCTATAGGTCTGGAGTCCCATGCAGACCAGACCAGGTAAGGATGGCATTTTCCTTCCCTAAAGGTCATGAGTGAACCACATGGGTTTTTTCAACAATTGACAATGGATTCCTGTCGTCACTAGATTATTTTTTCCAGATATTTATTGAATTCACTTTCCAAAATCTGCCGTGATGGGATTCAAACCCAGGTCCCCAGAACGTTATCTGGGTCTCTGGATTAACTGTCTAGTGATAATTTCACTCCATCATCACTGCCTCTTAGGAAATGAGGCAGGGTGAGTGACTGAGTTATCAGTGGGGCAGCACATCAGCACCAAAGATCCCACAGTATTGTGGCTCAGTGGTTAGCGCTGCTTCCTCAGCAACAGAGACGTGAGTTTGATACCAGCCTCAGGCAACTGTCTGTGTTGGAGTTGGCACATTCTCCCCAGTGTTTGTGAGGGTTTCCTTCGGATATTCAAATTTACTCCTACAGTCCAAAGATGTGTAGGTTAGTTGGATGAACCATGTTAAATTTCCCATAGTGTCCAGATGCAGTATATGAGGTTTTGGGATGTGCAGGCAAATCTCTGCCTGATGTGAAAAGATCGTTTTGAGGTCCTGGACAGAGCTCAGTGAGGTGTGGCTGAACGTTTTACATTTCCCGTGGTGGTAAGGGAAGGTCAAAGGTGTGGAGCATGTGTTGGTGGGAGGGTGTGGACCTAACAAGGGAGGTGCAGAGGGAATGGTCTCTGTGGAACGCAGATAGCGGTGGGGAGGGAAATATGTCTATGGTGGGGTCTGACTTTAGGTAGCAGAAATAAGAGGTTAATGCGCTGTATCTGGAGATTAGTGGGGTGGAAGGTGAAGACCGCAGGGCTGTATTCTTTATTGTGGCTGGAGGGGTGGGGTAAAGGCGGAGGTGCGGGAAGTGGAGGGTATGTGTTGGAGGGCATTGTTGATCAAGTCGGAGGAAAGTTACGGTCCTTGAAGTAGGCCTTTCTGGGATGTCCTGGAATAGAATCCAAAGAGATTAAACAAATATATCACAGACAAAAGATTAACTGGACCAGAGAATAGGACCGCTTAAAGGTCAACAAGGCTGTCTATGGAATCACAGAGGGTGTGAAAGATATGCAAATATTTCACGTCATTTTTACTGGAGAAGTATATGGAAGCTCGAGAGTTTGGAGAAATAAACAATGATAACTTTGAAAGTGTCCATGTTACAGAAGAGGTGGTACTGAATGTCTTAAATCGCATCAAGGTGGATAAAGCCATGGAACCTGATCAGGTGTATCCTGGAACTTTCTGGAAATCTAGGGAAGTGATTGTTGGGCCTCTCCTGTGATATTTGTATCGTTGATAGTGACAGGTGAGGTGCCATTATTTTAAAAAAGGTGGTAAGGAGAGGCCATGGAACAAGAGAACAGTGAGCCTGAAGTCAGTAGCAGGCAAGTTGGTGGAAGGGATTCTGAGGGACAGGATATCCATCTATTTGGAAAGGTAAGGAATGATCAGGGAGAGTCACTGTGGCTTTGTACGTACACAATTGTGTTTCACTAACTTGAGTGAGTGTTTTGAAGTGACAAAGAAAATTGATTAAGCCAGGCGGTGAATGTTGTTTATATGGACATTCAACAAGGTTCCACAAAGCAGACTGGTTAGCAGGGTTAGATCACATGGAATGCAGGGAGAGCAAGCCATTACAAAACTACCTTGAATGTAGGAGACAGAGGATGATGATTGAGGGTTGCTTTGCGGACTGGAGGCCTGTGAGCAGCAGTGTGCTGCAGGGATGGATATTGGGCCCTTAAATAAATGACTTGGATGTGAATATATGAGATATGGTCAGTAGGTTTACAGAAGACACCAAAATTGGAGGTGTAGTGGACAGTGAAGAAGGTTAGTTCAGAATACAACAGGATCTTGATCAGATGGGCCATTGGAGCAAGGAATTGCAGACTGAGTTCAAATTAGATAAATGTGAGCTGTTATATTTTGGAAAGGCAAATCAGGGCAGGACTTATGCACTTAATGGTAAAGTCCTGGGGAACATTGCTGAACAATGGGATCTTGGAGTGCAGGTTCATAGTTCCCTGAAAGTAGAGTCACAGGTAGGCAGGGGAGTGAATGCAGCATTTGGTACGCTCCCCGTTATTGGTCAATGCATTGAATGCAGCTGTTGTGATGTCATATTGTGGCTGGACAGGTCACTGATGAAGGCCCTTCTGGAATTCTGTTGTCAGTTCCAATCTCCCTGTTCTTGGAATAATGTTGAGAAACTTGAAAGGGTTCAGAAAACATTTGCAAGGACTTTCCTGGGGTTGGACGATTTGAGCTATTGGGAAAGGCTGAATAGGCTGGGACTATTTTCCCTGGAGATTTGGAGGCTGAGAGGTGATCTTATAAAGTCATGAAGGGCATGGATAAGGTGAGCAGTCAGGGACTTTTTCCCAAGTTCGGTGGCTCCAGAACGAGAGGGTACAGGCTTAAGGTGAGAGGGAAAAGATTTAAAAGGGATTTAAGGGGCATCGTGTTCATGTTGAGGGCATTGCAAGTATGGAATGAGCTGCCAGAGGAAGGGGTGGAGGCTAGTACAATTGCAGCATTTAAAAGGCGTCTGACTGGGTACTTGAAGAGGGAGGTTTTAGAGGGATAAGGGTGAACCGCTGGCAAATGGGACTCCATTAACGCTCTCCGTTAATGGTCAATGCATTGAATACAGAAGCTGGGACGTCATATTGTGGCTGGACAGGACGTTGATTAAGCCACTTCTGGAATTCTGTTTTCAGTTTGAATTTCCCTGTTCTGGGAAGGATGTTGTGAAATTTGAAAAGGTTTGGACAAGATTTACAAAAACGTTACCAGGATTGGAGGATTTGGGCTACATGGAGGGGCTGAATAGGCTGGGGCTATTTTCTCTGGAGAGTCAAAGACTGAGAGGTGACTTCATTGAGATTTATAAAATCACGAGGCGCGTGGATAAGGTGAGCAGCTGGCATCCTTTTTCCTCAGGTTAGGTGGGTCCAAAACTAGAGCACATGGGTTTAAGTTGAGAGGGCAAAGATTTAAAAGGGATCGAACTGGCAACAGTTTCAAGCTGAGTGTGGTGTGTGTATGGGAGGGGCTACCAGATGAAGTAGTGGAGGCTGATAAAATCACAACATTTAAAAGGCTTCCAATTGGGTACATGAATAGGAAGGGTTTTGATGGATACAGGCCAATAGATGGTAAATGGGAATTCATTAGTTTAGGATTCCTTGTTGGCACAGACGAATTGGACCGGAGGTCTGTTTCTTTGATCTTAATAAATTAAGATGCATTCCTCTCTTTTGTGCAGAGCTAGCTGAAGCACAGATAATTATCCTTGGAGCTGAGAAGGTGAAGCAGTGATTTTGACCTGGTGCCGATTTTGTTCCAAGGTCTTGAATTTGCAAAGAGAGAGAGGAATTGTTAATCCTGTCACAATTTTTAGTAACTACGTTCAAGTAATTGGCAAATAATACAAGGTGAAAATGTGAACACTATTTTACTCAGTAAGTTCTGAGCATCTGGAACAGTCTGAACGACACAGATTCAGCAGGTATTTTGAAACAGACTTGGAATTTTACTTTTTAAGGAAAGATTTGGGGGTAGTTGGGACAGATTTGCACCATCTCCAGAGGGAGAGAGGACAGCTCCAATGGGCTGAATAGCCCCCAGCCCCAGTGCTCTGTGATACTGCCCCATTCACTGTGAATGATGAAGCTCATCCCAGAGCAGAGAGAGGGAGGAGCTCACCTCTCAATCGGCGCCGGCTTGATTAACGGCAGCTCCAGACCAATAGGAGGAGAGCCTGTGTGGTCCTGCAGCCAATGGGAGTGAATGAGGGGTGTGGCCAGCAAGACGACACCTGTCCATGAGCTGTGCAGGTGCAGTGTCACTGGGTGGGGGTGGGAGAGACAGCAGAGACTGGGACAGAGGCTGTTGGACCTGAATTACAAACTCCCGGTAAATTAAAACCAAACGAACTGCAGATGCTGTAAATCAGAAACAACCACCAGGAGGTTCTGGAGAAGCTCAGCAGGTCTGGCAGCATCTGTGACGAGAAATCAGAGTTAAAGTTTCAGACCCTGTGTCCCTTCCTCAGGACAGATGTTACTGAGGAAAAAAAGTCCGTTTATGTGCAGAAGATAGTGTGGGGGAAGATAAAAGGAGGAAAGGATAGGTAGGGATAGAGTGAGAAGAACGGTTGGATAAAGGATAATGATCTGACTGGGGGGGGGTGACTAGCTGTTAATGGAGACTGTTAGTGGCTAACCATAGGTAGTGTGTAATGGCAGGCTGTGAGACAAGGCCTGGTGTGTGGGGTAGGGGCTACGACATGAGGTTGTTAACCTGTGGTTAGCCACTAACTGTCTCCATTGTAAGCTGTTGCCCACCTATATCACTCCACGATTGGAGCTGCCGAGGACACAAACCTTTGGAATATCCTCCCTAACCCCCTCTCTCTGCCTTAAAGATGTATCTAAAATCGTTCTCTTTAATCAACGTTTCCGTCATTCGTCAAGCATTTTAGATTTGTCAATGTGAAAGGCTCCATACAATGCAGGTAGTTGTTGTTATTGTCTGACATCAGGAGAAACAGGGATGAGCCCTCTCTCTCTCTCATACCTGATGAACAGCAGCAAAAGCAGGAAGCACTGAGCATGCTCCAGCCCACAATGGGCCTCGGATTATTGATGTCAGCGCAGGACCAATAAGAGTCGGGGGAACGAGGCTGGAGGACCAGGATGTGCCAGTTGGTCCTTCAACCAATCGGAGTGAATGAGGGGCGGGACAATACTCAACCACGTGATAAACTTCACTGACAGCACAGTGTATTGTGGCCAAGGCATTGGAAATGTGTGAAGGTGCAGGGCAGGGGAAAGGAAAGACATAGACCAGAAAGAGAAGGAAATTTTCATGGTATGGGATGAGAGGTTTTACAGAACTTAGTGCACATTGTGAATCACAAATTTGAAAATCCCAAATTCTGCCCCATTTTCCCTCCTTATAATGCATTTTGCACTCCCTGAAATAGCAACTGTGTTTCTCCCTCCACAGATCCCAGTGATCAGTGCCAAAGCCCCATTGCCTGTGGAGAGGGTGATGTTTGATTTCCCTGTCCAGCTGCAGTTCATGTCGTGAAGGTGCTCCCACAATGTGGTTGGGTAAGTGCTGTTATAGATTATTCACTCAGCAATATTGAAGAGTTGACAATGTATGTGCAAATCAGCAGCAGTTTGTTTTTTTTAATCATGTTTATAATTTCACAGAAATACTATTGAAAAATTCTGGCATAAGGCCACAGATTGAGATACTAGGTCAAGTGATCAAAAGCATTGCCAAATGAGCAGGTTTTCGAGAACACCTTAAAAGAGGAAAGCAGGTCTGAGAGGGTTCAGGTGGGAATTCCAGACAGTGTTGCCTTGGCAACAGTAGAACAGCCAGACAGGTGAAGCAATGAATAAACACCAATGAGTTGTCAAGGTCTTGCAGGGTGTGTGGTGCAGGGAGACAGGGATGTTCACAGGGTGAGAATTTTAAATTGTTGGCTGTAAATAGGAGCCTTTCGATGGATCAACTAGTTTTGGTACAAGTGAGCACTTGGGCAGGAGGGTTTAAGATACTCTTGAGATTACATGTAAGTTGAATGTGGGAGGCTGGCCAAGAGTGTTTGGATAATTAAGTCTGGAGATAAATACTCGTCCATCCCTGCATTCAGTAAATGAGCTGAGACTAGGGTGGAGTTGGGTGATGTCACCAATGAAGAAAGTGTGTTTTTGGAGTTGGGCTCTTCCTCCACATCACCCCCACCTCCCTCCCCTCACCAAATCACAGGTATTGTTCCTTGTTCTGTCTGTCTGTCTTTTCTGGTTATGTCCTTCTCTCCCATTCTGCTACGAAGTAATATTTTGACCTCACCGTTGTTGGAAAAACCTACTCCATCCCCACTCTCCCATTCCTTTCTAAATTCCTTGTATGTGGTGTCCCTCAAGGATCGATTCTTGGTCCCTCCTGTTTCTCACCCACATACTGTCAGGAGGTGACATCGTCCAAAAGCACCGTCTGAGGGTTCACATGTACACTGACAATGCCTAGCTCTCCCTCCCCATCATCCCTCTCCATTACTCAGTTATCAAACTGCTCATCACACTCCCACTACGCGATTGGCTGCAATTTCCTGCAACGGAACATTGAAATGGTTAAACCCATTGCCTTCAGTTGCTATTACAAATTCCTTTCCCTTACTGCTGAGCCCCTCCCTCTCCCTGGGAACTGTCTGAGGCAGAACTACACTCTTCACAATATTGCTCTCATATCTGTAACCCCAAGGTGACCTTCTGATCAGGTATCTACACAATCACAAACACCAGGAATTCCAATCTCTAAAACGTTGCTTCCCCCCCCCCTTCACCCCAGCTCCATTGCTACTGAAACCCCTGACCCGTGTTGATGTTGCCTTAAACTTGACGAATCTAAAACAGAACCCTTGATTCCGTGACTATCCGAGTATCTGATTCCAGATCCCTCATGATGGGAAACATCCTCTCAGTATTTACCCTGTCAAACTCCTTAAGAATCCTGCATGTTACAATGAGATCACCTCTCATTCTTCCCAAATCCAGTGAGTAGAGTCCCAACATTTTCAGCCTTTTCTTAAAAGATAATCCCTACAAGCCAGGGATCATCCCAGTTAATCTTTTCTGAAATGCCTCAGATGAAATTATGTATTCCCTTAAATAAAGGGACCAAAACTTCTGTCATTACTCCAGATGTGGTCTCACTCGCACTTTGTAAAGTTACTCTCAGGTATATACTCCAAACACTTACACTGAAAACTCCTTGTAATAAGAAACAACGTTCCATTCCCCATCCTGATTCCCTGTTGTAACTGTGTTTCCTACGCAATTACCCCTGGTCCCTTTGTGGTGCAGCTTTCGACAGTTTCCACCATTTACATAGCACTCTGTTCTTTTATTATCTCCTCCAAAATGAGCAACTTCACAATTTCCCAAATTATGCTCCATTTGCTAACTTGTTGCCCACTTCTCCAATGAATCCCTCTCTGTAAACTGTTTATAATCCTTTTGGAACTTTACCGTTCTGCCTTTTCTCAGAGATTTCCCCGCTCATTCTTCTAAACATTTCCTGGGAGCACTGGGCAGTGGGAAGCAGTTGTTACCTTTTCAGAGAGACTCTTTGGAATGATTGGGAGGAGCTTGCTGCTCATGGGTCAGAATGGAGACAACTTGCCCATCGAGCTGCATGAGCCTTTCACCCCCCCCTGTCTAATTGATGAGGCACAGCAGCAGCACGGAAGGAAAGAAAAGGAAGCACATCCTGCTCTCCACATCGCACTGACTCTTGAAACATTGTGTCCCATGTGTCAAAGATCTGCCCTGTTCAGTCACATGAAGACCCAGTGTGGAAACTCACAGAAACCCATACAGATTTCCCCCTGAACTAACTGCTGACCCCCACAAGGGGTAATGTGTCCAGTCATCCTGGGCCAGGAGGAGGGGGTGGTGAGAGTTTCTTAAATGAACTGACAGTGACAGTTTTATAAACGTGTATTACAGGTGGACATTCAGATGGTAATCTCAGTAATTGTAACGCCAAACTGTGACAAAATTACTCAATTCATCAGGAGCTGGATATTCACATTGTGTGTGAGTATTGTATTCCAGCTCATTCCCATTTGCTGCATAAATGTCCTCTTTTGAATCACCCCACACTCTCAGTAGATCTCCCCCAAGTCTTCAATATGTGTCCTGTAATCCTTTTCTGATGAACTCATGAGTGTAAGGTGGATTATTCTAAATCTGTAAACCCCTCTGTCACAGGGCACCCTCAATTTCCTCTGCTACAAGGAGAACAATCTGTTTCCCCAAACCCCTGATTCCCCAATGTCTGTTTGCTCCCTATAAGGCACACATCAGGATTGTGTTGGAACATTCTCCACTTGCCTGCATCAGTGCAGCCCCCAACAATATTAAAGTGAACATCCTCCAGGACAAAGCACTGTGCCTGAGTGGTGTCCCATCCCCCACCTTCAGCATTCCCTCTCCCCATCCCCAGGGTACAGTGGCATCACTGTGTAAAAGGGAAAGGCAGCATTGTCCTCCCAGACCATAGGGCTGCTGTCTCATTAGGGAGAAATGTCTGGTGGTGGGTTTAACCTGAAGGTTACCACAGCCCAGGCAAGGGGAGAGGTTGAGAACAAGAGTCCATCTATTGTAGATGGATATTCTTGATATGTATTAACAGCACCCATGTCTCTGCAACTAAAATCCCCCATTCCTTGAACCATCCTGGTAAATCTCCTGTGCCCCCCTCTCAGGGACCCTGCCATCCTTCCCAATGTGTGGGTGATCTCTGGTTTGCACAGACCCAGCTGCTCTGTGTTCCTGTGGGTGATGTCATCATCGAGCAACAGTTGCATTGAACCTCACTGTCTGTAAGGGTGGGAGACACAGAAATCCCGGTAGCATTTGAGATGTATTTAGTGTGCACTTGCAATGCCATGATAGATGAGACTTTTCCACAATTATTGGAAAATAGATGAGGACAGTTAGGTGGTAGTTTTCTTTGTCACAGACCCGATGTACTACCAGAGCCTTTTTCTGTTCTGTAGACCGCTAAGATGTTTATTATAGGAATATGACAGGCTCCATTGGACTTCAGGTCAGAAAGGGTGATACTAGAGTAGATGACAGATGATTGGCCGATGTTTTGGGAGGAAAAGGAGATTGAGAGGTTTAAGGAAGAATTCAGAAGCTCAGCACAGAATCGGAAAGGGCCGTCATCAAGTGAGAAATAAACATTGGGAATCCTGAAGGCTGGAAATAAAAAAGGCACATATAGCAGAGCTTTGAGAGACTGGAGGGGATTAGAGATAGGGAGAGTAATGAAGCTGGAGGAGATGAAAGTTGGAGAGGATTCTGAGGATTGAGGATGTTACAGAGATAGAGATATTTCTGATAGACTTTTTTGAGTTTTGAGGCTGGAGAGGAATTATCGAGATAAGGAAGAGTTGTAAGACTGGATGAGGTGGCATTGACGGAGAGTTCCGAGCATAGAGGAATTTACAGAGATAACGAGCGATAGAGTCAGAACGTTATACAGCACTGACACACACCCTGTGTTCCAACCAGTCCGTGTCAACCATAAATTCGAACTGAACTAATCGCATCTACCTCCACTTAGTCCAAATCCATCCAAGCATTCCCTATCGATATACAGGTCCAAATGCTTTTTCCTCTTAGAATCCCATTCCCCTACCGTTTTACTCTACATTTACCCCTTACTAATTCACTAAACCCAATCATCCCTGAACACTATGGGCAATTGAGGACTGCCAGTTCACCTACCCTGTACATCTGTGGCTTGTGGGAAGAAACGGGAGCACCTGGAGGAACTCACGCTGACACGGGGAAGCATATCCAAACTCCGCATGGACAGCCACCCAATGCAGGAATTGAACCTGTGTCCCTGGCAGCAGTGCTAACCATTGAGCCACTGTGCCACCCTTAAATTGTAATTGTATTCACAGCTACCACGTCCTCTGCTAGTTTATTCCACATGTGAATCACTCTCTGTACAAAAACAAAAAGTAAAATCCGGAACGTCTTTTTAGGGTCTTCCTTTTCTCACCCACTCTTGAATCGCGCCCCCTCCTGGAAAGGGCACCTGCTGTTCACATTACCTATACTCTTCAGGATTTTATAAACCTCCAATAAGGTCACCCCTCAGCCTCCTACACCCCAGTGAAAGAGGTCCCAGCCTACCTAGCCTCTCCTTATAACCGAAAGCATCCATTCCCATCAACATCCTGGTAAATCTCTTCTGAACCCGCTCCGACTTAATAACATCTGTCCTATAACAGCACAACCTGAACTGAGCACAGTATTCCAGAAGAGGCCTCACCAACATCCTGTACAACCTCAATGTAATGTCCCAACTCCTATACTCAAAGGTGTGAGCAATGAAGGCAAGTGTGCTATACATCTTCTGAACAACCCTGTCTACATGTGACATAAACTGCAAAGATCTGAACCCCGAGGTCTCTTTGTTCTATATCACTATGCAAGGCCCGACTTTTAATCAGTGTAAGTCCTGCCCTTTTATCAAGATGAAATATTTGGCATTTATTCCAATCCAGAACATCCTTCTAGTATAAAGGCAATAGAAGTATACTTAAGAGGAAAATCAGTAAGGCAAAAAGGGGACAGGACACAGTTTTGGCGAATAGGGTAAGGACAATCCAAAGGGTTTTTATAAATACATTAAGAGCAAATGGGTTACTAGAGACAGAATAGGGCTCCTCAAGGATCAGCAAGGCAGCCTGTGTGTGGATCTGCAGGCGATGGGGTGGGGAGGGGATACTAAACAAGTATTTTGCATCAGCATTTACTGTGGAGAAGGATATGGAAGATATAGAATGTTGGAAATCGATGGTGACACCTTGAAAAATGTCCATATTACAGCGAAGGTGGTACTGGATGTCTTGGAACGCAGAAAGGTGGATAAATGCCCAGGATTTCATCAGGTGTGTCCTAAAATTCTGTAGGAAGCTAGGGAAGTGATTGCTGGGCCCCTTGCTGAGATTTTTGTATCAGCGATAGTCACAGCTGAGGTGCCAGAAGACTGGGGGTTGGTTAATATGATGATACTGTTTAATGAAGGCGGTTTGGACAAGCCCGGGAACTACAGACCTGTGAGCCTGATGTTGGTGCCAGACAAGTTGTTGGAGGGAACCCTGAGGGACTGGATTTGCATGTATTTGGAAAAGCAAGGACTGATTAGGGATAGTCAGCATGGCTTTGTGTGTGGGAAATCATGTCACTTACTTGACTGAGCTGTTTTATGAAGAAGTAAGAAAGTGGATTTTTGAGGGCAGAGCGGTAGATGGGATCTATATGGACTTCAGTAAGGCGTTCGACAAGGTTCGCCATGGAAGACTAGTTAGCAAGATGAGATCTCACCATACCAGGAGAACTAGCCATTTGGAATATAGAACTGCCTCAAAGGTAGAAGACAGAGGGTGGTGGTAGAAGGTTGTTTTTCGGACTGGAGGACTGTGACCACTGGAGTGCCACAAGGGTCGGTGCTGGGTCCACTACTTCTCATCATTTACATAAATGATTTGGATGTGAACATAGGAGGGATTGTTAGTAAGTTTCCAGGTGACACCAAAATTGGAGGTGTCGTGGGCAGTGAAGAAGGGTACCTCAGGATTCAATGGGATCTTGATCAGATGGGGAAATGGGCTGAGGAGTGGCAGATGGAGTTTAATTTAGATAAATGTGAGGTGCTGCTTTTTGGAAAAGCAAAGCCTAGCAGGACTGATAGACTTAATGGTCAGGTCCGAGGGAGTGTTACTGAGCAAAGTTTCCTTACAGTGCAGGTTCATAATTCCTTGAAAGTAGAGTCGCAGGTGGATAGGATAGTGAAGGTGATTGGTATGATTTACATTATTGGTCAGAGCAGTGAGTACAGGAGTTGGGCAGTCATGTTGTGGCTGTACAGGACATTGGTTTGGCCACTCTTACAATATTGAGTGCAATTCTGTTCTCCACCTATCAGAAGGATGTTGTGGAACTTGAAAGGTTCAGAAAAGATTGGTGGCAGAATATTCTTTAAAGGGTAGAATAACCAGTGGGAGGTCATTGGACATTGGTACCAATGACACAGGAAGAGAAAAAGATAGGTCCTGATGAGAGAATATAGCAAATTAGCCTGGAATATAAAAAAGTAGATACTCGGTCGTAATATCTGAATTACTCCCAATGCTACATGCTAGTGAGAGTAGGAATAGCAGGATGGAGGAGATGAATGATTGGCTAAAGATCTGGTGTAGGGCAGAAGGATTCACATCTTTTGGTCATTGAATTCTCCTCTGGAGTAGAAGTGACTTGAATAAGAAGGATGGATTGTCCCTGAATTGGAAGGTGACTAATATCCAGGCAGGGAGATTTGCTAGTACTACTCGGGAGGCATTAAACCAGTGAGGGAGTGGGGGTAAACCTAAAGAGATAGTGAGAAAGGAGGTAAGTCTGAGGCTGGGTACAGTTCAGAAATCAAACAGTCAAGGCAGAACGCGGTAGAACCGAGCAGTTACACTGCATTTACTTCAATGCAAGAGGCCTGACAGGGAAGGCAGATGCGATCAGGTTATGGTTTGAACATGGGACTGGGATATCATCGGTATTATAGAAATATGACTCAGGGATGGATGTGACTGGCAGCTGTATGTTCCAGGGTATAGATGCTATAGGAAGGATAGAAAGGGGGACAAGAGAGGAGGACGAGTGGTGTTTTTGGTTAGGGATAGCATTAGAGTTGTGCTTGGGGACGATATTCATGGGAGTAAGTTCAGTGAAATTATTTGGATGGAACTGGGAAATAAGAAAGGATTGATCACCTTATTGTTAATATCTGCGTGTGTTTCATCTGATTGCTCTGGTTTCCTCCCACTATGTAAAGATGTGCAGGTTAGGTGGATTATCCAGGCTGAATTACCCACAGTGTTCAGGGATGTGCAGGTTGGGTGGATTATCCAGGCTGAATTACCCACAGTGTTCAGGGATGTGCAGGTTAGGTGGATTATCCAGGCTGAATTACCCACAGTGTTCAGGGATGTGCAGGTTAGGTGGATTATCCAGGCTGAATTACCCACAGTGTTCAGGGATGTGCAGGTTAGGTGGATTATCCAGGCTGAATTACCCACAGTGTTCAGGGATGTGCAGGTTGGGTGGATTATCCATGGGAAAGGCAACATTACATGGGTAGGGTGGGAGTCTCTGAGGGTCAGTGCGGATGTGATGGGCTGAATGACCTGCTTCCCCACTGTCTGGATTCTCTGATAATTATAATAGTTTTAAAATAGTTCCAAAAAAGAATAGACCAGATCTAAAAGTTGCTGTTCTAAATTGGATAAAGGTGCATTGTGATTGAACAAGATAAAATCTTTCAATACTTCTTTGCTATTCCCAGGTAAAGGGACGGCTGAAAAGTGGGAACGTAACATAAGGAATATGAGCAGGAGGAGGCCATCTGGCCCCTCCAGCCTGCTCTGCCATTCAATAAGATCAGGGCTGATCTCAGCTCCACTTTACTGCTCTCTCCCATAACCTTTAATTCCTTTCCTGTTCGTAAATCTACATTTTGACCTAAAGACATTCAAGATGAAAGTCTCAACTGTTTCAATCAGCTGGGAATTCCACAGATTCACAACCCTTTAGCTGAAGAAGTTTCTCCTGAACTCAGTCCTAAATCTGATACCCCCTTATTTTGTCGCTATGCACCATAGTTTGTCCAGTCCACAGTGGAAATGACCTCCCTGCTTCTATCTTATCTACTCCCTTCATAATTTTATATTTTTCCTATACAATCTCCCATTATTCTAAATTCCAATGAGGATCATGCCAGTTTTGTCAATCTCTGCTCAGAAGGCAACCCTTTCAACTCCAGACTCAAACTAGTGACCCTGCTCTGCACCCCCTCCAGCGCCATTACATCCTTCCTGAAGTAGGGGACGAAAACCTGTACACAGTACTCCAGGTGTGGCCTCACTAGCCCCCTGTATAGCTGCAGCATAACCATCCCTCTAGCAATGAAGGACAATATTCCCTTCACTGCCTTAATTACCTGCTGTACCTGCAAACCAACTTCCTGTGATTCATGCACAAGGACACCCAGCTCCCTCTGCACAGCAGCCTGCTGCATGTTTTCACCATTTCATCATCCAGTTTGTTGTTAGTCCGACCAAAATGGATGACCTCACATATCCCAACATTGTCCTCCATCTGCCAGACCCTTAACCACTCAATTAACCTATCTGTATCCCTGTGCAGACTGACAGTGGCCTCTGCACACATTGCTCTACCACTCATCTTAGTGTCGTCCACTTTTCATGAATCCATGCTGTGTCTGCTCGATGAGACAATTTCTATCCACATAGCTCACTATTTCTTTCGTGAGAGATCAGACATTTCCCCCACTACAGAAGTTATGCTAATACGTCCATTTTAAAATATTGGCATCACATTTGCAGCTTTCCAATCTGTTAGAACCGTCCCAGAGTCAGCAAATTTAGTGAATTATCACGAGTGTATTTGCTATTTACCCACTGCCATTCCTTACAGTCCCCGGGGATGCATTCCATCACGGCCAGGAGACCCATCTACCTTTCGGCTGGTATCTTTCCCAGCACTGCCTCTTTACCGAGAATGATTGATTGTTTCTCTGTCTTCATCTGCCATTGCCCCCATAGGCCTGAGACAATGAGTATATAGACTGTATGTTCCTGTTAAGGCCAAGACTGGGAGGTGTAAGGAATGCTGCCTGTCAAGAGGAATTGTGGCTCTGGTCAAGAAAATGAAGGAGGGATATGGCAGGTACAGACAGCTGGGTTTGGGTGAATACCTGGAGGAGTATAGGGGCAGTAGGAGTATACTCGAGGGAAACTAAGAGGGCAAAAAAGGGAACGAGAACTTTGTGAAATGAGTTTGGGGAAAATCCAAAGAGATTCTAGAAATACACTAAGGACAAAAGAGTAACCAGGCAGAGAATAGGGACCCTGAAAAATCAACAAGGCGGTCTATGGATCTGCAGGAGGCAGGAGAGATACTATCTGCGTATTTCATGTCCGCTTTTACTGAAGGAGGATATGGAAGTGAGAGAGTTTGGAGAAATAAATAGGGATAACTTGACAAGTGTCCATATTCGTTCAGAGTCTCTGGAACTTGTATAATGCATCAAGATTGATAAATCCCTGATACATGATCAGGTGAATCCCCGAACTTTGTGGGAAGCTAGGGAAGTGATAGTTGGGTCCCTCGCTGAGATATTTGTATCACCGAGGTGCTGGAAGACAGGTGCCATTATTTGAGAAAGGTGATGAGGAAAGGCCAGGGAACAATACACTGGTGAGCCTGGAGTCAGGCAAGTTGTTGGAAGGGCTTCTCCGGGATAGGATTTAGATGTAATTGGAAAGGTAAGAAATGATTAGGGACAGTCAGCATGGCTTTGTGCATGGAAATCACTAACTTGGACTTCAGAAAGACATTCAAGGTGGAAGGACTAGCTATTTGGATATAAAATTGGCTGTAAGGTTGGAGACAGAGGATAGTGGTGAAGGGTTGCCTTCGGACTGGAAGCCTGTGATGAGCAATATGGTGTAAGGATCGGTGCAGGGTTCACTGCTTTTCATCATTTATATCAATGATGACTATGTGAAAATAGGAGCTATGGTCAGTGACTTTACACAGGCACCAAATTGGATCGGGAAGAAGGTTACCTCAGAGTAAAATGGGACTTCAATCAAATGGGCTGGGGAGTGGCAGATGGAGTGAATTCAGATAAATGTGAGGTGCTGCATTTTGGAAAAACAAATCAGGGCAGGACTTATACATTTAATGGGAAGGTCCTGGGGAGTGTTGTTGAACAAAGAGACTTGAGGTACAGGTTCATAGTTCTTTGAAAGTGGAATCTTGGATAGGCAGGATAGTGAAGGAGGCGTTTGGTGTACTTGGTCAGTGCATTGAGTATTGGAGTTGGGACATTGTTTTGCAGCTCTACAGGACATTGATTCAGCCCCATTCACTGTGAGTGATGAAGCTCATCCCAGGGCAGAGCCACAGACATACACAGCACGGAAACAGACCCTTCAGTCAAACTCCTCTGTGCCTCATCTATCTATTTATCCCATCAATGCCTCCCATGATTTTATAAACCTCTGAGGTTACCCCTCAGCCTCCCACACTCCTGGGAGGGTCCCACCACTCATGTCACAATGGGGCCTGGCTGATTGACGGCAGCTTCAGACCATTAGGAGACTAGGTGTAATCCTCCAGCCAATGGGAGTGAATGAGGGGTGTCGCCAACAGGCCAGCATGTGACCATGAGCTGTGCAGGTGCAGTGTCACTGGGCAGGGGTTGGGAAGAGACCCAGTGAGTGTGAAGGGAGTGGGAGAGAAATGGAGTTAGTGTGGACTGGGAGGGTTTATAAACTCATGATGTAGGCTGCTAGACCTGAATTAGAAACTCCCAGTAAATGAAAACCAAAAGAACTGTGGATGCTTAAATCAGAAACAACAGCTAGAAGATACTGGAATAGCTCAGCAGGTCTGGCAGCATCTGTGAAGAGAAATCAGAGTTAATATTTTGGATCCGCTGACCCTTCCTCAGAACTGATGTGACTGAGAAAAAATGTCAGTTTATATGCAGAAGGTAGGGGTTAAGGAGTAAATGTGATAGGTGGTGATATAGTCCAAAATGAGATACAGGAGCAATTGGACAAAGGAATGGATAATGATCTGGCTGGGGGAGGGTGAATAGATGTTAATGGAGATTGTTAGTGACTAACCATAGGTAATGTGTAATGGCAGGCGATGTAATAACAAGGCCTGGTGTGTGGGGTGGGGGACTATGGTGCGAGGACATGGGAGACTTAGGACCTAAAATTAATGAGTTCCATTTTAAGGTCAGAGGCCTGAAGGGTCCCCAAGTACAAAATGAGGTGTTGTTCTTCCAGCTTATGTTAAAGTTTGGCGCAGGAGAAGCACAGCAGGTCAGACAGTATCCAAGGAGCAGGAGAATTGACATATTGGGCCTAAGCCCTTCAGCAGGGATGTGAGAGTGGGGAAGAGGACTGACAGATAATAGCATTTGTGTGGGGCTGGCGGGAAGGTAGCTGGGAAGGCGATAGGAAGATGCTGGTGGAGGGTAATGTTGAGAGGGTGGAGTGGGTAATTGCGAAAGAAGATGGACAGGTGGGACTGTTCAAGAGGGTGGTGCTGAGTTGGAGGGCTGGATCTGGGATAAGGTGGGGGAGAGGAAATGACGAAACATTGATTCAGTGGTTAAAGGGTCCCAAGATAGAAGATGAGGTTTTCTTCCTCCAGGAGTCATGTAGCTAGGATTTTGTGGTGGAGGTGGCCCAGGACATGCATGTTCTTGGCAGAGTGGGAGGGGGAGTTGAAATGGTTAGCCACAGGACAGTGGGGTTGGTTGGTGTATGTCTCCCAGAAAAGTTCCCTGAAACATTCTGCAAGTTAGCGTCCTGTCTCCCCGTTGTAGAAAGCAATGAAAACAATAGATGAGGTTATTCAATGTACAGGACAATCTCTGCTGGATGTGGAAGGGACCTCTGGTGTCTTGGATGGAGGTGAGGGGAAGGTGTGGGCACAGGTTTTACACCTCTTGCAATGGCAGGCAAAGGTGTTGGAAGTGGAGGGTGGGTTGGTGGGGAGCATGGATCTAATGTGGAAGTCACGGGAATGGTCTCGAGGAATGCTGAAAGGGGTGTGGAGGGAAAGATATCTGTTGGTGGGATCTGATTGTCGGTGGTGGAAATGGCAGAGGATGATGTGTTGTATCTGATTGAAAATTGAGGACTTGGGGGTTCTATCCTTGCTGCGGTTGGAGAGGTGGGGTTCAAGGGCAGAGGTGCAGGAAGTGGTGGAGATACACTGAAGGGTATTGTTGACCACATGGGAGGGGAAATTGCCGTCCTTGAAATACAGGGCCATTTGGTGTGTTCTGGAGTGTTCGGCATCAAGCTTCCCTGGAACACTGCATTAAGAATGAGACAGATGTTGGCCAGGGAACAGGCTCGTGTGTTAAAGTGGCAGGCAACTGGAAGCTCAGGGTCTGCTTTGGTCTGAGAGGGAGCACAGATTTGTCCAGATTGCACTTTGTCTCTTTGTAGGGACTGTCAGATTTAGTCCCAATCACCCACTTCATGATGCTCACCTGTAAACTCCTTATTTTCAATTCCCTGCAACTCTTTATGAAGTCAAATTCCAGTACCTTTTTAGGTGGAATGTTCCAGATTCAAACTGTCTGTTCACCCAGAAACTGCTGAGGTCCATGTTGACTCTGGGGTTACAAAGGATTGAATTGAAAGATGAGGTGCTGTCCCTGAGCTCCCATTGAGATGTATTGGAACAGTACAGGAGGCTGAGGGCAGTGTAGGGGTGAGCAGACAATGACAATGACAGGGCTGCACTGTGAGGGCTGCTTGGCTCAATGAGAGTGTTTTGGAGTTGGGTGTAAACAGAGCGAGGTGGGACAGGGAGAAGGTGAAGCTGAAACTCCGTTTTGTTTCAGCCCATTCAGAAATTCACATGGTCCCAAAGGGAACAGCCAGTTTGTAAGCGATACCTGTGGAGATTTTGTAACCATTTTTAAGGTATAACATATCAGCTTAAGTAAAGAATACAGGATTTTTATTACAATGTTTGAAGGGGAGGAAGATTGCTTGGTCATATAAATTCTCTAAATGGGAGTAACTAGCTGAATCTAGAGAGCCTGTGTGACAGGAGACCTCAGACCCATGGTGTGCTCCTCTTGTACAATGTGGGAAAATTAGGGATGTTTCCAGTGTCCCTGACAGCTGTGTGTGCAGGAAATGTGCCCATCAGCAGCTACTGGGAAACTGCTTTTCAGACCTGGAGCTGTGCGTGGACTCGCTGTGGAGCATCTGCAATACTGAGAATGTTATGGACAGCATGTTCAGTGAGTTAGTCACACTGCAGGTGAGGGTTACACAGGCAGAAAGGGAATGGGGGACCATCAGATCAAGTAAAAGGCTCAGGAAGGAAGTGCAGGAGTTCCCAGTGGTTATTCCCTTCCCAAACAGATAATGTATACTGCTTGGGATTCGTGTGTGTGTGTCGGTCTCAGGGGAAATCAGCAACAACCAGGTTCATGACACTGTCGATAGCTCTGCTGCCCAGAACGGGAAGAAAGAGAGTGACAGGGGATTCAACAGTCAGGGTTACAGACAGGCACTTCTATGGCCACAGCCATGAATCCAGGATGGTATGTTATCTCCCTGGTGATAGGATCCGCGATATCATGGTGCAGCTACAGGATATTCTGGAGCTGGAGGGTAAACAGCCTGTGGTTGTACAACACCCTGATACCAATGACATAATGAAATAAAGGGATGAGTGGTTGAAAGCTGGATATTGGGAGAGCAGGGACACATTATAATGCAGCTCCTGAAATGTAATGATGTCAGACTTGCTCCCAGTGCCATATGCTAGTGAGAGCAGGAATAAGAGGGTAGATCAGCTGGATGTGTGGCTGGAGAAATGGTGTACCATGGAAGGGCTTAGATTCTTAAGGAATTGGGACCTGTACCAGCCTGACTGGTTACCCCTGTGCAGAGCTGGGTCAAATCTCCTGGAGGGTGGGGATGGGGGGAGCGCTATTGCCAGTTCCATTGGTGAGGTATTAACTAGTCTGGCAGGGGGATGGGATCTGAAGTGTCGGGTTAGATGGGTCAGATTCAGGTCAGGGAGTGGGACGTAGAATATTAGTGATGTAGTCAGCGACTCCGAAAACCAAAGGAAAGGAGGATTAAACGAGGATTGAGTCCCTCGTCATCCATCAGTCCTGCAGAGTCAACAAAATCTGGAGCTGTACAGCTCTCTGTCTCCATGTGCTTCAGCAAAATGCTGGAAATCTGCAACAAAACCAAGAAGTGCTGGAGATCCCCAGCAGGACGGGCAGCATCTGAAATGGTGACACCTGCAGGAAACATTGCAGCCTTGGTCATCTTTTTCACTGTCCACTAAACCTCCAGTTTTGGCGTCATCTGCAGAATTACTAATACCTCCTATGTTTACATCCAAATCATTGATATAAATGATGAAAAATAGTGGATACAGAACCAATCCTTGAGACACTCCACAGGCCTCCAGTCGGAAAAGCATCCCTCCGCCACCACTCTCTATCTTCTACTTTTGAGCCTGGTCTGTACTCAAATAGCTGGTTTCCGCTTTATTCCATGAGATCTAACCTTGCTAACCAGTCTCCCATGAGAAAGCTTGCTGAACGCCTTACTAAAGTCCACGTTGATCATGTCGACCAGGCTGCTCTCATCAATCATTTTTGTTACTTCTTCAAAAACCATTCTATCCCCTGGAAAACATAACAGTTACAGCACCAGAGTAATCAGCCCACCGTGTCTGCGTAGATCATGATGCCATTCCAAACTAATTCCATCTGCCTGTAACATGATCCATATCCCTGATAACCTATGCCTGCTTATGTGTCTGTCCAAATGCCTCTTAAACTGTGATTGTTTCTGCTTTTCCCATCTCCCAGGAGAATACATTATAGTCATTTATCGACATCTGCACAAGACACTTGTCAGACACAACTCCCTTTAAACTTGCTCAGATGTTGTTGGAAACGCTTAGCAGGTCATACAGCATCTGTGAAGAAAAATCAGTTAAAGTTTCCGGTCTGGGCACCCTTCCTCAGAAATGTTAACTCTAATTTCTTTTCACAGATGCTGCTAGACCTGCTGAGCTTTTCTAGAAACTTCTGATTCTCTTCCTGGTTTACAGCATCTGCAGTTGTTTTGGTTTTCATATCCTTTAAACTTTGTCCCTCTCCTCTAGAATTTGTCATTCCAAAAAACTTCACATTATTCGTTTGGACTCCCCTGCCCTGGGAAAAAATAAACCATGACTAGTCACCCGATCACTGCTCCTCATAATTTTATAAAGTTCGATAAAGCCACCTAAAGTGTCCAGTGATTCAGGGAAATAGCCTCAGCCTATTCAGCCTCTCCCTATGGTTCAAATATTCCAATACTGGCAACACCCTGGTAAAACCTTACTGAACTCTTGCCAATTTCCCAACATCTTTCCTATAGCAGGGAGACTGGAATTCAAAGCAGTGGACATTCCAAAAGTGGCCGAGCCAATAAACTGTGCAACCGAAACATAATCTCCCAACTCCTATACTCAATGCACTGCCCAATAACAGCTAGCATACCGCACACCACCTTCACCGACCTGTCTACCTTCAACCACACCTTTCAAGAAACTATCAACCTACACTGCACGGTCTGTTTGTTTGTTAACACTTCCCAAGAACTTGTCATTAAGAGGTTGAGTCCTATTCTGGTAACATCTTTCTGAAATCAGGGAGACTGCAATTGAATGCAGTATTCTAACAGTGGCCTGACCAGTGCCCTACTCAGCCACAACGTGACCTCCTAACCCCTATACTCAGTGACAGAATCCCTACAGTGTGGTAGCAGGCCTTTCGGCCCATACCAACCATCGGAACAGCATTCCACCCTAACTCTGTAACCTACCATTACCCAAAGCTAATCCAGCTAACCTGCACGTCTTTGGATTTGTGGGAGGAAATTAAGAGCACCCAGAGGAAGCCCACGCAGACACACAGGGAGAATGTGCAAACACCACACAGACAGTGGAGTCGAACCAGAGTCCATTTATTGATCAGCATGTTACAAATGCCATGTTCAGCACCTGATCTCCCTGAAACTCTACAGAAACTATGCAGTTGTTCTGTGACCTTCAGATGGAATTAAGCTGAGGAGGAGAAAACAGGAAAAGGGTTGAGTTGTAGATCTAAAAAATAACTCTCCATCTTCCCCCTCTGTGTTCCTCCGTCTCCTCCCACTCTGTCTGTTCCCCCCTCTCTATTGGTCAGCCCTGTCTTGGTCACCGCCATCCCTGTCGCCCCTCTCTCCCCACCCCCGATCATCTGTCCCCCTATCTGTCAGTCTGTCGCGCCCTCAGTCTTTTCCCCCTCTCTGTCAGTCGCTCCCCCGTCGGTTGCACACCCATCTTTTCCCTCCCCTCCCTCCGTCGGTTGCACCCCGCTTGGTCTGTTCCCCCTCTCTGTTGGTCGCCCCCCCCAACCGTCAGTCACCCCCTCTGTTCCCCCCATCTGTTCCCCTCCCCTCTCAGCCCACTTTCTGTCCTCACCCATTTCTGTCCCACCACTCTCGATCCACCCACCCTCTCTGTCCCTCCGCCCACCCCCTCCCAGTCCCCTAGTTTCGTACTCCCCCACTGCAGGGAAAATATCTTCTCTATTTATCCTATCCATGCCCGGCCTGATTTTAAAAATCTCTTTCAGGTCACCGTTCAGCCTCTGATGCTCCAAGGAAAGCAGCCTATCCAAACCTGGCAACATCCTATAATTATTTTCTGACCCCTTTCAAGTTTGAGAACATCCATCTAATCGGAAGGAGACCAGAATTGCATGGAATATTACAAAAGTTGCCGAATCAATGTCCTGTACAGCCTCAGTATGACCTCTCAATGCTGTGACCAATAAAGGCAAGCAGACAAACTGCCGCCCTTCACTATTCTATCTACTTGCTACTCTACTTTCAAGGAACTATGAACCTGCACTCCAAGGACTCTTTGTTTAGCAGCACTCCCTAGGAACTTACTATTAACTGTATAAGTCCTGCTAAAGTATGTTTCGTGATGTTTAACTTCTCAAATTGGACTGGAGTTTAATATTCTGGAGAAATGTCAAATAAATCGCATTTATCCCATTCTGCAGAACTTAGTCCATCGCCCTGCACGTTCCAACATTTCAGTTCCATCCACGTACTTTTATTCAAATGTAATGCTGGTAACTGCCTCTGTCACCCCATCAGTGAGATCCTGCTCTCCACCATTTCTGTGGGAAATACATTCTCCTTTCCCCTTTTTTTCTGAGAATTATCTTCAATCTAAAACTTCTAGTTCCTGATGGCTCTGTTAATGAATAGCTGCTTCCTATCCATTCTACCTGGATTCCTCAGCATTTTATCACATCAATTTAATCTCAGTTCATCTTCCTTGGAAACCCCCCACCCCCCAACCTATCCAATCTTTCCTCAGAGCAGAAATTCTCCAATCAGAGAAACATTCTGATCAATCTTCTCTGTCCCCTCTCTGGTGTGATCACATCAATCCTGGAATGTGGGGACAATGAGTGAGTGCAGTACTTTCGCCTTGGTCAAACTAGTGTTCCAGTGTCACTTCTGTGTTCTTGTGGTTGTTGCTGATACAAGAAGTGTCCTGGTTTTCCCACATGGAACTGGATGTGCACTCCATGGGACTGGGATTCCCTACCGTGTGTGTATTTGTTAACTAATCCTAAATTAACTTCACATTAAAACAGAATTATCAGATACCCACCAATAAATTTCTTCCATTATACTCAAATCACCTTACTTTTAATATCTCTTTAAAATTATTACTAACACAACAGGCTTTAATTTGCTGAATAAGTATTCAGGTATCTTCACTGTTACAATCACTTGAAGATTATCTTTACCTTCAGCTACACGTGGTGAATTGAACACTGATTGTAAACATATTAATATCAAATGGACTTCAGTTTTATGATGATTAATCCAGTCTGACATTCTTGTTGATTAATATCTTGGAGAGAACTGTCTTCAGGACTCCAGCTGTCCTTTGTCTTCAATCACAACTGGTTGTGGCTGGACTACAGATCTTAGATCTGTTCCGTTGTTTACTGGATTGCTTCGCTCTGTCTATCACTTGCTGCTTATGCTGTTTGGTAACTTCATCAGGTGAACACCCCATTTGTAGGTATTCATGCTGCTGTTACTGCCATGCCCTCCTGAATTCTCTCAGTTGAATGAGGGCTGATCCTCTGGTTTGATGGAAGGAGGGAGGTTGGGGAATATGCTGGGCCGTGATTCTGTAAGCTTTGTTGGAGTACGACTCTACTGTTGTTGGAAGGCAAGAGCTAAACTCTTGCACTGTAAACCCGATGTACAAGAAGCTACATGCAGTATCATGAACACTGACAGTCCAAGACATGAAATACGAGCAACACTGTACAATGATGCAGGATCACAACTGCAGCAAGGGGAGTTTAAGATCCAACTTGACATAGGAGTAGGGAAAGAAGCAGCTGATCAGATTGTCTCATTCATAGTCACAAAGAAACTCTGTGAGATTATTGTCCTGTTGGGGTGAGGATGGAGGAGGTTGGGGAGATGAGGAGCTCTTCAAAGGAAACTAATCTGCCTGAGAGTTAGGGATCGACTTTATTGCTAGGTATTTAACAGAAAGCTAATTGAAACTGTTTTTATCCCCAAAAGATAACAAGACCGATGCTGTTTCCAATCATGATCAGAAACAAACCTCAGAATACACATGGTTCATAGATGGATGTCAATAGCCCATCAACATCCAACTCCTGCAATTATTCAGCAAATGTATGTGTGATTAACCAGTCCTGATGTCAGTCCTGATGTACCAGAAAATCGCTGTTTACTCTGTGCAGATGGGCAGTGATGTGGGGAAGTATTGGCCGAGTGATATTGTCGCTGGACAGTTAGTCCAAAGCCCCAGATAAACTTCTGGAGACCTGAGTTCAAAGCCTACTGCTGCAGATGGGTGAATTTGAATTAAATTTTTAAAAACTCGGGAATTTAAGAGTCTCATGATGACCATTAATCGATTTTCCGAAAAACCCATCTGGATCACTAATGCCCTTTCAGGAAGGAAGCTGCCATCCTTACCTGGTCTGGCCTACATTGTGACTTCAGACCCACAACAATGTGGTCGACTCTTACCTGCCCCCTGGGCAATTAGGGATGGGCAGGAAATGCTGCCGGGCCAGCGACACCCTCATCTTGTGAATGAATAAAGGAAAATAAAAGTCTCTACCCAGTGTGAATCTGCATGTTCAATGATGTTGTGAACATTTCCAAAGCTAAGTTCTCGATATGCAAAACTTTATGAACTGCCAAAACCGTTGTTCATTACTTGGTGTGAAAAAGAGAAAAAAAATCAACCAATATATTTAGCTTGTTTACTTCAAAGAAAATAGCAATTTCTTCAAATCAATTCAGTGACTGCATTTTCTTCATCAGTGAACCACTCCAGTAAGTCTGTACTCCACACTCTGAAGATCACTCATATCCTTCATTGTTGATGCCTATTTTGTTCCACAAATCCTAAAGACACAAGTAGCTTTATTATTGGGCAGCAGGCGAGAGTTTCAAAGCGTTTCTAAGGTGCCCCAGTGTCGACTTTAGATTAGATTACTTACAGTGTGGAAACAGGCCCTCCGGCCCAACACGTCCACACCGACCCGCCAAAGTGCAACCCACCCATACCCCTACATTTACCCCTTACCTAGCACTACGGGCAATTTAGCACAGCCAATTCACCTGACCCGCACATCTTTGGACTGTGGGAGGAGACCGGAGCAAACCCACACAGACACGGGGAGAACATGCAAACTCCACGCAGTCAGTCGCCTGATTCGGGATTGAACCTGGGTCTCAGGCGCTGTGAGGCAGCAGTGCTAACCACTGTGCCACCATGCCGCCCACAAGGGGAGAGCGCGAACGCAGACCCCCACTACCACAAATTTTGCTGTTGAGTATCCCGCATTTGGTGACATCGCAGGCGTCAGCACACCCGAAGTGCAATGGGATAGCCTCGTCCTGGGAGCGCCACCGCAATGATCATGGTATCTCCCCTGCCAGGTTAGTATAGAGACTTGTAGAGACTCTTCTTCATGAATCTCTGCCTTACCCACAGAGACAGTATATTTAATAGGAATTAGACAAAGACATATCAGTCACATGGGCGATTGTCATTACATAGTTTAAAGCTGGTAATTATGACCTTACAAAGCTTGATGAATGGCGATGTCCTGCGTTAACGTATGAATGGATTACAGAAACTGATTATCGTATTGTTCATGATTATGTGTTGATGGGAAGAGATTAAGGCTGGAGGGTTCTTCCTTCAGTAAATGGGGGATTCACTTACCTATGCTAATATGGAGGGGAGGTAAGACAATGGGAGCGGGAGGCAGTTTAACAGGGTTGTGCCCAGGGCTCTCAGTCTTGTCTGGAAAGGGCAAATTCCTCTGTCTGGGGTTACGGGGGAATCCACATGTGTGGCTGCAAGAGGTTCTATTTTGAGATACTGTCAGCCTCCCCCCTTCTGAGGTGTTCTGTCTGTATTGAAAGAGTACAGGCATTCAGTTGATGAAATATGGCCTTTGGCAAGGGAATGTTTAACCCTTGAGACCCCACAGTGTCCTGAAGGAGAAGCAAAAGGTATGGAACAGGCCCCTCTGTGGTATTTTAACTTCCTCGTTCTGACCAGGAATCTGTTGACCAGAATTGGATGCAATGATTGACTGTGACCTAACTAGAGCTTTGTCAATGGTCAGCATCTTTTCCATGAGTTTGTTATCATTCCCCCATTAATGAAGCCCAGCATCCCATTTGTTTTACCCAAAACACTTTATGTTTTCTCTCCTTTAATAAGTGGTGCACATTGTCCCCCATTCCTGCTGTCCTGCACGTTGTGTCTGTGCCATTCAAATATATATTGACTTTCTACATTGCTTCTCTCAAAATGAATGAACTTATTGTGTGTTCTCATGAAGAGACATATTCCACTCAAATTATTAACTCTCCTCCACACATTCTACCGCCTGGAAAACAGAAGAGTGTAGCACCGGAATAATCGGCCCACCATGTCTGTGTGGATCATGATGCTAATCCAAACTAATTCCATCTGCCTGTACATGATCCATATCTCTGCCAACCCATGTCTGCTTATGTGTCTGCCCAAATGCCTCTTAAATGTTGTGATTGTTTCTGCTTTTCCCAACTCTCAGGCAAATACATTCCAGTCACTGATCCACCTTCTGCACAAGAAAATTGCCAACACAACTGCCTTTAAACTTGCACATGTTATTGGAAATGCTCAGCAGATCATGCAGTATCTGTGAAGAAAAATCAGTTCATGTTTCGGGTCTGGTCACCCTTCCTCAGAAACGTTAACTTTAATTTATCTTCATAGAAGCTGCTCGACCTGCTGAACATTTCCCGAAAATGTTTTTGTTTCTGGTTTACATCATCTGCAGTTGTTTCAGTTGTTTCAGTTTTCATTTCCTTTAAACTTGCCCCTACTCCCCTTAAATCTATGGCCTCTAGAATTTGCCATTTTCACCGTGGAAAAGGATTCAGATTATTCACTCTGTCTGAGCCTTTCAGATCACCCGCAGCCACTGACTTTCACAAGACAAAAATCCAAGTCTTTCCAACCTCTCCCAATCCAGGCAACATCCTTGTAAACCTTTTCTCTCACTGCACTAAGCCTCCACATCCTCTTTTTTATATGGTGATCAAAACAGCACACAATACCCCAAAGGTGGCCTAATGACAGTTTTATAATCACTCCCCTGACAGAAGAAGGCAAGCCTGCCATCCACCTCCTTCACCACTTTCAGGGAGCTGTGAACTTGCCCCTGAAGATCCCTGTGTACATCAATGCTGCTGAGAGGCCTTCGGTTTAGTGAATACATTCCTCTTGCAATGAGCCTCCCAAAATACATCACCTCACACTTGTCTGGATTAAAATCTATCTCCGTATGGGTTTACCAACGGATCTCTTTCTTGCTGTATCCATTGACACCATTTTTGACGATTCACAACTTCATCAATTTGTACCATCTAGAAACTTGCTAATTAAATCATTTACATTTCCATGCTAATCATTGGTATATGTTACAGACAATAGATTATCCAATTCTGATCCTTGTGTAATAACACTGACCACAGAAATCCAGCCAGCAACATGCTGTGGAAGGAACATATTTCATTTAGTCAGTCAGTTAGAAAGCATTCCAGGCATTGGTGTGGCATTAGATGTTCCAAGATATTCACAGTCCTGGTTAAAACACCCTAGAGCAGATTTTCAGTTCTGTGTACACTACCTAGGGACTCCTCCAGAACCCAGTATAAAACAGTAAACATTATCTCCTGCTGTGGAAGGACAACCTGTGTTGGTCTGAGCATGAACACAGAGTAGATTTACCTTGATGATAATCTAACCCCTGAAGACAAACAACCGGAACAAGTTAAGCAAGTACAAAAAAAACATGTTATGGCACAGAAAGGGGCCCATCAAATCCAAGCTGGCTCTCTGTAGCAGAATCCCTTATTCTCATTCTCCAGCTGTTCCCAAAACCCTGAAAGTTTATTTCTCTCATATCTGATATAATTGTATTCATTAATCATGGATCACCTCTACTTGCACCACCATAATAGGCAGCATGTTCTGCATATTTCCAGCCAGTGGAACAATTGCTCATCTCCCACTTTCTCAAAACGTTATACCTAATCTTAAATTTTGAGCCATCACCTATCAAGTGCAATTTATTTTATTGTCTGCTCTATCTAGATGTGTTATAATCATATCCATTTTATTCTATCATGATTTTTTCAACTTGATTTCTTCAAAGAAAATAGCATTTTTTCCAAATCAATCCAGTGACTGCATTTTCTTCATCAGTGCACCACACCAATATGTCTGTACTCCACACCCTGAAGATCAGGAATCTGTTGACCTGAATTGGACACAATGATTGACTGTGACCTAACTAGTCAATGAAATTGTTTAATGAAACCCAGGATCCCATATGTTTTGATCAAAACACTTTGATTATGTCCTCTCTCCTTTAAAGAATTGTACACCTTGCCCCCCTTCCCTCAGTCTCTACTCTTTGTGTCTGTGCCATGCAAATATATATTTCTTTTCTACATTGCTTCTCTCAAAATGTATCAACTCACTGTATGTTCTAAAAAAAACATTAACTCTCGATCCACACATTGTGCCCCTTGGAAAACAGAACATTACAGCACCGGAATAATTGGCCCATCATGTCTGTGCAGACCATGATGCCGTTCCAAACTAATTCCACCTGCCTGCACATGATCCATATCCCTGCCTACCCCTTGCCTGCTTATGTGCCTGCCCAAATGCCTCTTAAGCATTGTGATTGTTTCTGCTTTTATCACCTCCCAGGAGAGTACATTCTACTCAACTATCACCTTTTGTATTAAAACTTGCCTGACATAACTCTCTTGAAACTTTCACATGCTGTTGGAAATGCTCAGCAGGTCTTGCAGCATCTGAGAAAATAAAAATCCATTAATGTTTCGGGTCCTTCATCAGAAATGTGAACTCTGATTTCTCTTCACAGGTGCTTCCAGACTTGTCGAACATTTCCAGAAACTTTTGTTTTTGTTTCTGATCAACCGCATCTTCCGTTCTTTCGGTTTTTATTTTCTTTAAATTTCCCCTGTCCCCTGAAATCTATGTCCTCTAGAATTTGTCATTTCTACCGTGGAAAAAGATTCAGATTATAGAACATAGAACAATAAAGCGCAGAACAGGCCCTTCAGCCCTCAAAGTTGCATCGACCTGTGGAATTTTCTCAACTCGTCCCCCTACACTATCCCAAAATCATCTGTGAGCTTATCTAAGGATTAATTAAAACTCCCTAATGGAGCTGAGTTGACCACCTGAGCTGGTAGGGCATTCCACACACTTACCACTCTCTCTGTAAAGAATTTGCCTCTGACATCTGTCTTAAATCTATCACCCCTCAATTTATAGTTGTTCTCTCTCGTACAAGCTGTCGTCCTCATCCTAGGAAAAAGGCTTTCCCTGTCTACCCTATCTAATCCTCTGACTATCTTGTATGTCTCTATCAAATCCTCCCTTAGCCGCCTTCTTTCCAATGAGAAAAGACCCAAGTCTCTCAGCTTTTCTCATAAGACCTTCCCTCCAGACCAGGCACCATCCTGATAAATCTCCTCTGCACCTTTTCCAATGCTTCCACATCGTATTTGTAACGGGGCGACCACAGCTGTAAACAATATTCCAACTGTGGCCGCACCATCATTGTGTATGGTTGCAGTATGATATTGTGGTTCCAGAACTCAATCCCTCTCCCAATGAAACCTAACACGCTGTATGCCGCCTTAACAGCACTATCCACCTGGATGGCAACTTTCAAGGATCTATGGACATGGACTCCAAGATCCCTCTGCACATCCACACTACCAAAATCTTTCCATTGACCCAGTATTCTGCCTTCCTGTTATTCTTCCCAAAGCGCATCACCTCACATTTAGGTGCATTGAACTCCACTTGCACCTCTCGCCAGAAGTGAGACAAATCAAACATGATATAAAGATCCAACAGAGTCACGATATTCATTTGGCCATAAAGGGAACATGATTATCTTGTTTGTCAGTGAGCAAAGGTTTCAAACAACATTGTGTGTGGTCAAGCCCCAACACAGACACACACACACACACACACACACACACACACACATACACACACACACACACACACACACACACACACATACACACACACACATACACACACACACACACACACACACGCACACACACACATAAGTGTATGAGTGTTCCAGTGAACTGACTGCAGAAATTATTTAACATTATCCAGTTCACAATCTAAAAACATTCACAGACAGAGAAGCCATAAATATGTTGTGTTTATGGGAAAGGATTCACCAGATCATCCAACTTGGAGATATGCGAGGAGATCAGCACCATGGAAATATCTGGATTGTGAGAAGGATTGAAAATTCACAGACCTACTGGAGACTCATTGACACAGACATTCTGTGCGAAGAGATTTATTTCGTCATCCAGCTTCATGTCACACCAGTGGCTTTACACTGACAAGAGAGCTTTCCCCTGACTGTGGGAGAAAAAAACTTTAAGATCTGTAAATGTCTTAAATTCAATGGTCTTTATTTAACATCACCCTATTCACATGGGGGAGAAGTCGTTCAGCTGTTCCATGTGTGGGAAGGTATTCACTTGGGGATCCAGCAGTGCCTTGCTCTTTCTTTCTTGATAAGAGACTCAAGCATTTTCCCCACGGCAGATGTTGCACTAACTGATCTATACTACCCCATCTTTTGTCTACCTTCCTTTTTAAACAGCGGCGCCAATGTTTTCCAATCTGCTGGAACTGCCCCAGAGTCCAGCAAATTGGGAAAATTACTGACGGTGCAACTGTTCTATCCCCCGCTGTCTCTTTTAGCACGCTGGGATGCATTCCACCAGGACAGAAGACTTGTCTATCATTAGCTCCATGGGCTTGCCCAACACTAGCGTTCCGTAATAATATTTGTTTCCAGGTCCTCACCAACTCCATCTCTTTGTCAATCTCTGGCATGTTATTAGCGCCCTCCACTGTGAAGACCGATACAAAATACCTGTTCAGTGCCTCCACCATTTCATCACACCCCATAACTAAATGTCCCTCCTCATCCCCTGAAGGACCAACATTTACCTTAGCCACTCTTTTTCATTTAAAGTTTTCATAGAAACTTCTGCTATCTGTCTTTAAATTATGTGGTACATCTTTTCTCTCCTGTTCTTTCCTACGGTTCTTTCTCACTCTTATTGTGACTTTCTTCTGATCTTTAACGCTTTCCCAATCTTCCAGTTTCATGCTGTTTTTGACCACTTTGTGTGCCTCATCTTTCAATGTGAGAGATGGGAAGGGAGAGTGGGGAGGGGACGGGAGGGAGAGGTGAGGAGGGAGGGGGAGAAGAGAGGGTGGAGGAAGGGGAGGTGCGGGGATAATTGGATTGGGGAAAGAGGCATGGCAGAGGAAAGAAGGGGTGGAGAGAGGGCTGTAGGAGAGAGGGGGTAGGAGAGAGCTGGGAACGGTGGGCGAGAGCAGGAGGAGAGATGGGAGGAGAGGGAACAGGAGGACAGGGGGTGAGGAGCAAGGAGTGGATGGCGTAAGGGGGAGTAGAGTGGTGGAGGGTGTATGGGAAGGGGGTTGTAGGAGAGAAGGAGAGGAATGAAGGAGAGGAGTAGAGGTGGGGAGAACGTGGAAGGTGGAGGACGGGAGAAGACAGCGAATGAAGTGGGGGGATGAGTAATGGGGAAGAAGGGAAGGAGAGGGGTTAGGAGAGAGGAGGAAGTGAGGACGTAGGGGGCGTTTGGGGTGTGAGGCGAAGGGGAGTTTGGGGTGGAGTAGGAGATAGGTGGTGGGAGGTAGACGAGAGAGGGACATGAGGATTGGGGAGGAAAGAGGTGAAGATGAGGAGGAGGGGAGGACAGTGGGAGGTGAAGGGGAGGAGAGAGTGGGGAGGAGAGGCGGAAGTGGGGGAAGGAGGGGGAAGGTGAACAGGGAAATGGAGCAGAGACAGGGAGGAGAGCCAGGGAGGAGGGGGCAGGAGAGATGGGAGAGTAGAAGGGAGGACAGGTGGGAGGAGAGGATACAAGGGGGTAGGGAAGGAGTTCAGGAGAAGGGGTGAAGAAGAGGGGGACGGGAGAGGGGAAGAAGTGAGTGTGGAGAAGAGGGGAACGAGAGGGCAGGGAAGCGGGAGAGGAGGGGAGGTGAAGAAAGGAGAGGTGGAAGAAGAGAAGGGGTGAGGAGAGGGAATGAGGAGAGAGGGGAGAGTGGAGAGGTGAGGGGGAGAGGGGAGAAAGAGGAGAAGGGGAGGTGAAGGGGAGGAGAGAGAAGAGAGGGGGACAGGAGAAAGGAGAGACGGGAGGGGGAGATGAGACAGCGGTGAGGAGAGAGGGGAAAGGAGAAGAAGAAAGGGGAGAGGAGACAGTGATGAGGAGTGAGAGGAGAGAGTAGTGAGGAATGAGAGGAGAGGGGAGAGGAGAGAGGGAAGAGGAGAAAGAAGAGAAGGAGGAGGAGAGTGGGATAAGAGAGGGGAGTGGGAGAGGGGAGATGGGAGAGGGAGAGCATGGGGGAGGAGAGGGGGATGAGGAAGATGGGGAGGAGAGAGAGGAGAGAGGGAGAGGAGAGAGAGAGGGAGAGGAGAGAGAATGGGAGGAGAGGTGTATGGAGCGGGGAAGGAGAGAGGGGGGAGGTTAGGGGGTGTACGAAGAGGGGGAGGAGAGAGAGATGTAGGAGAGTGAGGGGCGAGGAGAGAGGGGAATGAGAGGGGGAAGAGAGGGGGGGAGAGAGTGGGAGGAGAGAGGGGAAGGACAGAGAGTGGGAGGAGAGAGAGGGGAGGAGAGAGGGCGCAGAAAAGAGGGGTGAAAGAGAGAGAGGGAGAGGAGAGAGAGGTGGAGGAAAGAGGGGCAGGGAGAATGAGGCAGACAGCAGCAGGGGCAAAGGAGGGTTTCAGAGGGGGGAGGAGGAGAGTGGGTGAGGTGTGGGGGCGAGGAGGAGAGAGCGGGGGGATGTTAGCGGGGAGAGAAGAAGTGAGGGGGAGTAGGTGGTGGCATGGAAAGAGGGAATAGACAGCAGGAGGCGTGGGAACAGAAGGAGGTGGCGAGAAGAATTCGGGAGGACAGAGTGGTTGAAGGTGGGGAGGAGGAGATTGGGTGAAAGACAGAAGTGCAGATGGGTAGGACAGTGAAAGTGGGGGCGGAAAACGAGGAGGGAATCGTGAAGACAGGTGAGGGCAGGGTGGCAGAGGAGAGGGGAGTAGGATACTGGGGGAAAGAGAGGGGTGGAAAGATGGTTAGGAGAGTAACCCACATAGACCTTGCTCTGTCTGAACAGTTCACCTTACCCTTTGGGCAACTCCACTATGGCCAGTCCACCAAGACCTGCACACCATTGGACCGAGTGAGGAAACCCATGCAGACACTGGGGAGAATGTACACACTCTACACAGACGGTTGCCTTGGGCAGGATTTGAACTGGGTCCCTGGCAGTGTGAGGCAGCAGTGGTAACCACTGAGCCACCGTGCGACCGTAATGAGAGAGAGAGAGAGAGATGAAGTGAGAGTGGGGGAAGAGAGAGTTGAGAGGGGGAGAGAAGAGTGAGGCAAGAGAGAGGGGAGAGCGAAAAGAGATGGGAGAGAGAAGAGAGAGTGGAGGAGAGAGAGGGAGAAGAGGGTAGGAGGAGAAGAGGGGTGAAGAAGAGGTGGAGAAGAGAGCAGAAGAATGAGAGTGTGAAAGAGAAAACGAGAGAGGAGAGAGAAGCGAAAGAGAGAGCGACAGTGAGAGAGATAGAAAAGGCAAAAAGGGAACAAGTGACCCCCAGCCCACACTCTGTCACACTCAGACAGAGCTGAAAATGTGTTGCTGGAAAATCGCAGCAGGTCAGGCAACATCCAAGGAACAGTAGATTCGACATTTCAGGCATAAGGCCCTTCTTCAGGAATGAGGAAAGTGTGTCCAGCAGGCTAAGATAAAAGGTAGGGAGGAAGGACTTGGAGAAGGGGCGTTGTAGATGCGCTAGGTAGAAGGAGGTCAAGGTGAGTGTGATGGGCCGGAGTGGGGTGGGGGTGGAGAGGTCAGGAAGAAGATTACAGGTTAGGAAGGCAGTGCTGAGTTCGAGGTCGGTTCCGTCGACAGGTGCTGAGGAAGGAGATGTGGCTGTGGTAGCAAGTCTGTTTGAGAATGTGGCTGAAGAGCTTCTGTGCAGAGGAGATGACCTGGGGTGTGCAGTGAGCGAGGGAGGGACTCCCTCTGCAATCTTCTTCGTGACCTCTCTGCCCTCACCCCACTCTGGCCTATTACCCTCACCTTGACCTCCTTCCATCTATCGCATCACCAATGCCCCTCCCACAAGTTCCTCCTCCCTACCTTTTATCGTAGCCTGCTGGACACACTTTCCTCATTCCTGAAGAAGGGCTTTATGCCTGAAATGTCGAATCTCCTGTTTCTTGGATGCTGCCTGACCTGCTGCGCTTTTCCAACAACACATTTTCAGCTCTGATCTCCAGCATCTGCAGTCCTCACTTTCTCCTCACAGACAGACAGAGACAGTAACAGGTCAATACTCCCCCTGTCAGCCCGCATGGCTTGAGGATAATGGCTGACTGAGCAATGTTCAAATACTCCCAGAATCTATTACCCAAGCCCCATCTACTCCCCAACCTAGTTCATCCTGTCAGCTCCCAACTACCTCCAACTGGAACACACCTCCCCCAGGTATGGGATACACCAACAATCACCTAAGACTTTGGTACAGATCGTCAGGGAGGATATGATGGAGAAATTGTATGCAGTGATTGGTAATGACTGAGGATGCAACACTCAAATGCCAATTATTTCCAGTTTGTGATGAATCGATTGATCAAGTCAGATCTAGAGTAAATGTTTCTTTGGCGTTTCCTGTCTATGAATCTTCTTCAAATATTCAAAGAAGTTTAATAAAGGCAGTGTCTGTCCAGGTGAGAAATCAGAGAGACAAATAATTCCCTTTGTTTGATACTTTTGTGTATATATCCTTCCTTGAAATCCTTGGAGAAAGAAGCTTCAAAGATCCATCACTATTAGGGCAGAGAGAAAAGAATAATCAAAATAAAGTAAGAAATTGTCTCTAAACATTAACATTATTTCTCTCTCCCAAAAGGTGCCAGTCCTATTGGGTTCCTCCTGCACCCTCTCGATAATTTCAGAAACTCGCATTATCCCTCCTCCAGGTCGAGGGTGATCAGTATAATCACAACAGAGATCATCATACATTGTGAAGGATGGGAGGGTCCAGAGAGGGGATAGACTCATTCATTTACCAGTAAGATTAAGGAGTGATTTAGGATGCAATGGAGCAACTGGAGTTGAAGCGAGATGCAATAGAGCTTATTGGCTTATAATTGGTATAGATAAGGAAGATGAAAACAAGATGTTCACATTAGCTGGGGGAAATGGACGAAGCAATACAAAAATTAAGATTGTGGATAGATTGACAGGGAGGATTTGATGAAGTCGCTATATGGAAGAGATTCAATGTCCACTGTATCTTAATGGATCTCATTTGGACTGAACAGCCTGAAGTTCTGTATTTAATTTTCAGATTCTGTCAAGCCATGTGCTTGAATTATCCCAGTACCAGAGTCATAGTGATGTAGCTCAGGCAGTCATTTTGAACGATCTGGGTATCTTCTAATTCCCAGTTCCTTTCCCTCTGGGTGTTTGCAGACCCCTCAAGCTCTCTGACACTTTTGGTAATGAAAGCAGGAAAATTGGTGACAGACTCTGAAAACAGTGAGAGCTCCAGTTGTTCCACCGCCCTTCAGATCCCCGCTAACCTTCCTGCTTTAGGGAAATCGGCACGCCTGGTTGGTGACAGGCTGTATGACTCCAATGGTCAGCAGTGGGCTGAAAGATAAAGGTTGGTAGTTTGACACCATCCAGGTATGGAGCTTTGGTTGTTCCAGATCAGACTATGGGAATACTACCCTAGCTCCATTTAAACCGGAAAATCCATGGCAAGGTGGAATTGCAGCCCAAACCATTGATGATTCTGTGTTCCCTGGCTCCACATGGAGTAAGATAGGGACAAACACTGCTCTCTCCAGACCCCTGCTGTCAACAGACAGTGGCCACTGCTGCTCCCTGCGCAGCCCTGGGACACAGCTTACAGAAACTCCCCCATCCCCACTCCCACCTCATGAATGGCGCTTCCCGTGTGAAAATCTTTACATTTAATACGGGAACGGTTGCAATCCAACTCCTGTCCCCATGATGAGAAGCTGCAGGATTTTGTGATGAGAACAGTGTTATGAAGTTGAAGACGTGCCCTCCACCTTCAAATGAGAGTGAATGCTGTTCGGAACTGAGCGCTGACAAATACCTGTGATGACCAGCTCGCAGTCTCAGCCTGTACTGGAAAATTGGAAAGATGTAACGGTTGGCTGTGGAACAAGTCAGTTTTGTTTGGTAATTAAGAAACAATTCCAATTTTACCAATCAATTTAAATTATGCTTCAGAATACTAAAATCCAATCGCTCTTGAATTTAGTGTTTAGAAACACTGCAGAACCGGGTGCTTCCACGATGTTACTCCCACTGACCATTCCCCATGAAACATGCCCAGGTTCTCAGTTGAGGATTTTTGCTGGGAACCTTTGCCCCTTGGCTTTGAACCAGGCCGCCTGCCCAAGGAAAGCAAATGTGGTACTGTTTTTAGTGGAAGGATCAGAGTCCAGGAACTCCACTGTGACACAGAATGGCCATCAGTGCTGTACACATCTGTGCATATTCAAAACCAGTTTGGCGAACACTGTGAAAATGTTTCACACAGAAATGAAATGGGATTGTATTCCGTTTCATCACGCAAACATGTATGAGCGAGCAAATTCAAAGCCAGGTTTGCTGACGTGAACAGCAAGTTACAAATCTCTGCTCATGTCAGTCTGAAAGGCTGCCATCGGGAATAAGGCTATTCTTGCCCGATTTTGAAGCGGGGAGTTTTCGTGTATGAGGTGACTCTAACAGCCACTACACTACAGGAAATATCCCCGCGAGCAGCTGGTGTTCAGAGTCGGCCAGCACTAAAATTTACAGCGGCTCAACGCTTCATCTTTCTGTTTCCAGGAGCTGGTTATTCTCCAGCGTAATTGGCATCATTTAAAAAATAAGAAAATCACGTGAAATTGCTCACAAAATATAAACAAAGATGGTGTCAGGGATGCACAGTTTGGAATGTCGGGCGAGCCTGAACATACTGGGACGTCTTACCCTTCATCGTCAGGCATGACCTTAAGGAAGGTTTGTCAACAGAAAAATTTGAGTTATTGATCTCTGCAATATGGGGCGAGTTAAAAACTGGAGAGCATAGGTTTAAGGTGAGACGGGTAAAATATAAAACGGAATGAGGCACCTATCCCACAGAGAAGGTTGTGCGTGTATGGAATCAGCGACCAGAGGAAGTGGAGGAGGCTCGTACACTCAGAAGATTTCAAAGGCAACCGGCTGAGCTTCTGGATCGGAAAGGTTTAGTGGGATAGGGGCCAGATGCTGGGAAATGGGAGTTTGTTTAAAATACATTTTAAGAGACATTGAAGCATGAATGCTGTTCTGGGGACAGTGCGAGGGCAATCAGCCATAAACATCTCCCAGATCCTTCAGAGCAATTCCAAACTGCACTCCCAAAATGTATTGGAAACTTGGTGCACCGCCACCTCCCGAAAAGCTCCGAAATGAGGGAAAAGAAAGAACTGAACATGAACGGACCATGAAAAGTTAAGAGATTGCCAAACACAGTCTCGTTTAGATTAATTTGCCCATCCGATCAACAATGCGGCAGTGCCTGCTTCCTCCATCTCCAGGGCAGAAGGGAAGGAAATAAAAGAAATTTAAGACCATATGACATCACAATGTAGTGGAATTATTTTCCCATTCGCCAGAACACCAAATAATGAGAAGTAAAGTCACTGCAGGATTTTGTTTCACAACAGCGATGCAATACCAATCTCCGTTCTGTTTCAGTGAAAACAGTGAATAACACAACTTGGCCGGAACATGATGCAGCAGTAGAACCGCTTGAGAACGGGGACATTTCATGTGGGACGCAAACGTGATCATAACAGCATAAACACTGACAGGATAGAGAGTGTGCACTCTCCCAAATCAGAGGTACATTTCCAAAAGCAAAACCACATGGTTGTGTTGGAATTTAAACACAGCAGCATTTAACAGGCTGCAGTAAAACAAACAGCACACCCACAAAGGGCAGCGGTTGGATCTGAACTCGAGTCACCTGAGAGTTTGTAGTGAGAAAGCAGTTCCTTCGGTCACTTGGCAACGAAACCAGCCACAGCTGCAGTGTATTGTCTTACACCTTCCATGGTGCTCCTGTGAAACATTAGAAGCAAAGTCACAGGGAAACAGTTCTGTGATCCCTCTCCTGCTGGCACAGCTGCAGGGATATGCCCAACTACAATATCAATCTCGCAACAAACATTCAATCCAGCCAAAAATCATTTGATAGCTGGAATCAAGCTTCTGAGATTTGCTAAAGCCACAAATGTAATGTCTGTATGAGAGACTGTATATTCGGATATGATTGGGCAAAGTAACCATGAGCTGCATGATATTGCTGGTATTTGGATTGTTGCTTTGGTAAATGATTTCGTCCTCTGCACGAAACAGGACAACTTTCAGTTTTTGAGGATCTTAACAGAAGTCAAAAGGTGATTGCCCCACCCCACCCCAGAAGATGTCAAAGAGGTGCTAACTGCCCTTGAGTGCTCTTTGTTCTCGATGTGAAGAGCTCTCTGCCAGAGTCACCTTCATGTCTCTGGTTGCTGTGTGAAACACAAAGAAGGAGCCCCTCAATCCAGACAAAAATCAATGGTAAGCTGAGTCTACCTACTCAGACTCTTTTCAGCTACAAATGTTTCTGTGAGTGCGTGAGAGTATATGTTCGGTTACGATTTGGTCAAATCACCATGAGCTTTTGACATTACTTCAATTTCGATTCTTGCTTTGCTCAATGATTGCTCGAAACAGGACAACTTTCACGTTTACATGGAACATGAAACACACCGGACAACAGGGAAAATGCACAAAGCTGAGCAGGCCGTGTTCCACATTATACCGTGCAGCATAGTTTCAGTCACTGTGTCTGTTTTGCAGCATAAGGGTCCCAAAGAATGTTCTCCACCCTAAAACCGGAGGTAGCATTACAGTCCGAGAACGACAGATCACATTGTAAGGATGATATGACCTCGGGGCCAGTTCGAGATGCCACTTTCCTTGCCTTTTACCTTAACCGTCCAATTGGCTGCAGGGATATTCACACCTGGACATGAGCCACATCGATACCGACTGACTTGGAAACCTGTGTGGGAAGCGACGAGAAGCGACTCAATAAATCTTGCTAAATTCCATGCTGCTCATTAGAAATGCAGTTTCTGTTCACCTCAATTTAAAAGGCAGTTTCTGAACATAGTAACTGAAGTCAAAAGGTAATTATCTCACCCCACCCCAATTCCGGGAGAGGTGCTAACTGCACTTGATTGCTTTTTGTTCTCGATGTGAAGAGTTCTCAGGCATGAGTCACCTTCACGTCTCTTGGTGCTGAGTGACTTACAAAGAAGGAGTTTCACCAGAGCTGCAACTGCCTCACTTTCCCACTCGCCCTGCCCGTTTACAGTTTCCTGCTCGTCAGTGATTTAAAGAAAACCAAAAGGTTGCGATGTTATTCTGCAGCCTCTCTGTCAATTCCTCCGTTTCAGTTCCAACATGGCTTAGATCTCGGGGCTCACCTTAATACTAGCGACGCTATGAAACCACAAGTCCAGAGGTTCCTCTGGGAGTGCAATTTCTTTCATTGCTGTTGCTGATTGAATGAGTCACTAACGTGCGAACTGATCCAAACCATGATTCAGCACCTCTGCTGCCAATTCTCGCACGTTGAATAACGACAGAGAGTTTCCAAATGAGGCCTTGCAGAGACGACTTTGGTTTACATTTGACAGACAGACTAGTTCAGGAATCAGTGGTGCGCTGATCAGTAGCACCAGCGCATCAGCTTCTTCCCTGTCTTTGAACCGGTCCGCCTGCGCAAGGAATGCAAATGCGGGACAGTTTTTCGTGGAAGGGATCAGAACGCGGTAACTACACTCTCAAACAGAATGACTTATGATCAGAACCAGGTTTTACAATGGTTCTGATCAGAACAAGCCTTTACAATGCTTTGCTCACTAATTAAATGGAAGTGCATCACATTTCACAAAGAGAGCAGATTTGTTCGAGCATTTTCGAAGGCAGATTTGCAGATGGGAGAGCAAGCAAGAAAGCTCCGTTCTTGTCCGTGTAAAAGGCTGCAATTGAAGAACAAAGCAGTTTCTGCCCAGCTTCGAACTGGGGACCTTTCGCGTGTGAGGCGAACGTGATGACCACTACACTACAGAAACGAGCTTCAGCCGAGCGCGTTGCGGCTCTGTGGCATCCAGCACTGAAAGTTGAAGCCATTCTACGTTTCACCTTTCTTTTTCTAATAGCTCGTTGTTATCCAGGGAAATTGACATCTTGAAAAAGTCAAAAAATATAGACTGAAATTAGTGACAAAATATAGACAAGGATGTCGTCAATGTTTGGACTGGAGTGTGAAGTGGAATAAGCTGGGACAACTTTCCCGGCAGCATAACGGCTGCGACATGGTTTTATGGAAGGGTTGTAAACTGAGTATTTACGTGTTTTACACAAGCTAGGGTGAGTTGGAAACTCGAGAGCATAGGTTTAAGGTGAGTGCTCTGAAATTGACAAAGGACCCCGACGCACATTTTCCACTCACAAGGTTGTGGGTGTATGGAATGAGCTACCAGAGGGAGTGGAGGAGGCTATTGCACTCAGAAAATTGCAATGGTAATCGGATGAGTTTCTGGATAGGATGGGTTTAGAGGGATTGAGGAGAAATGCTGTGGAACGGGACTTGTTTAATTTTGGTGATGTGGTGAGCATGGATGAGATACACCGAAGTCTCTGTTTCCACGCGGTGTACCCCAATAACCTTGCGTTGCTTACACCGGTTTTGAAGGATTACTTTTCAGCGGAGCTTGCCGTCGCAGTCTGTAGCACAATCATTTAGTCTGTTCGACTGCTCACGGGAAAGGTAGTATTGTGAAACACTGCAGAAACGAACGACTTCCTTACTTTTGCTCCGACTGACCATGCTTCGTGAAACTTTCCCAGATCCTCAGTTGAGGATTTTTGCTGCTGCAAGTTACCTCAGAACCCCTGTTAACTCGTAATGTATTGACCGAATCGCAAACAGAAAGCATTTAACACGGAACACAAACAAAACTGGCATACCTAATGCATGTTCAGACACAGCGAAGCATGAATGCTAAATGTGAGACAGTCCGAGGGCATGAGGCATAAAGTAATCTCACAACTAACGACAGGGCAATTCCAAACTACTCTTTCAAACATACTGCAGCCTTAGTGCACCACCACTTCCCAGACAATGCTGAAAAGAGAGAAAGAAAGAATATAATAAGTATGGGCCATAAAAAAGTGAATTTCACCAATCACAGTCTCGATTAGATTACCTTTCCCTTCCGGTGTCTCCAGGACGGAAATGCAGGAAATGGGAGAAATTCAATAACATATGCATTGGAAAGATTTTCCCATTCGCCAGAAAGCCAAATAACGATGAATCGACTCACCGCCGGACTTTGTTTCACAACAGCGATGAAATAACAGTCTCCATTCGGTTCCAGTAAAACCTCAACTTGCCTGGAACATAAACCAACCGCTGAGCTGCTTGCGATTTTCTGCAGGGGAGGCGAATAACATCATGGCAGCTGAGAGACCTGACAATACTCGGCACCTGTCCACAGTTAATTCTCCGAGAACATCAATGCAGCGGGGATCGAAGCAGCATTCAAACAGTGGAGTGGATCAGCTGAAATGGCAGTGGTGTGATTCGAACCCACGCCCCTTTCAGGACTGGAACCTGGATCCAGCGCCTTAGACCGCTCGGCCACACTACCAGACAGCCTGAGCGTCCATTTTCTTGCATTTCGAATTGTGCTCCTGCATAACCACACATGCAAAGTCACATGAAAAGGGTTCCATGGTCCCTGTCCGACTCGCACAGCAGCTGGTATGTGCCCGGCTACAATGTCTATTTCGCAGCAGATAATGAAAGCCCATCAATCCAGACAAAAATCAATGGTAAGCTGTGTCTATCTTCTCAGACTCTTTTCAGCCAGAAATGTATCTTTGACTGCGTGAGAAGAGATGTTCGGTAATGATTTGGTCAAATCACCATGAGCTGCTTGACATTACTTCAATTTCGATGCTTGCTTTGCTGAATGATTTCACCGATTGCTCGAAACAGGACAACGTTCACGTTTACACGGAACACGAAACACACCGGACTACAGGGAAAATGCACAAAGCTGAGCAGGCCGTGTTCCACATCATACCGTGCACTATATTTTCAGTCACTGTGTCTGTTTGGCAAAGAATGTTCTCCACCCTAAAACCGGAGGTAGCATTACAATCCGAGAACGACAGATCACCTTGTGAGGATGATATGACCTCGGGGCTGGTTCGAGATGCCACTTTCCTTGCCTTTTACCTTAACCGTGCAATTGGCTGCAGGGATATTCACACCTGGACATGAGCCACATCGATACCGACTGACTTGGAAACCTGTGTGGGAAGCGACGAGAAGCGACTCAATAAATCTTGCTAAATTCCATGCTGCTCATTAGAAATGCAGTTTCTGTTCACCTCAATTTAAAAGGCAGTTTCTGAACATAGTAACTGAAGTCAAAAGGTAATTATCTCACCCCACCCCAATTCCGGGAGAGGTGCTAACTGCACTTGATTGCTTTTTGTTCTCGATGTGAAGAGTTCTCAGGCATGAGTCACCTTCACGTCTCTTGGTGCTGAGTGACTTACAAAGAAGGAGTTTCACCAGAGCTGCAACTGCCTCACTTTCCCACTCGCCCTGCCCGTTTACAGTTTCCTGCTCGTCAGTGATTTAAAGAAAACCAAAAGGTTGCGATGTTATTCTGCAGCCTCTCTGTCAATTCCTCCGTTTCAGTTCCAACATGGCTTAGATCTCGGGGCTCACCTTAATACTAGCGACGCTATGAAACCACAAGTCCAGAGGTTCCTCTGGGAGTGCAATTTCGTTCATTGCTGTTGCTGATTGAATGAGTCACTAACGTGCGAACTGATCCAAACCATGATTCAGCACCTCTGCTGCCAATTCTCGCACGTTGAATAACGACAGAGAGTTTCCAAATGAGGCCTTGCAGAGACGACTTTGGTTTACATTTGACAGACAGACTAGTTCAGGAATCAGTGGTGCGCTGATCAGTAGCACCAGCGCATCAGCTTCTTCCCTGTCTTTGAACCGGTCCGCCTGCGCAAGGAATGCAAATGCGGGACAGTTTTTCGTGGAAGGGATCAGAACGCGGTAACTACACTCTCAAACAGAATGACTTATGATCAGAACCAGGTTTTACAATGGTTCTGATCAGAACAAGCCTTTACAATGCTTTGCTCACTAATTAAATGGAAGTGCATCACATTTCACAAAGAGAGCAGATTTGTTCGAGCATTTTCGAAGGCAGATTTGCAGATGGGAGAGCAAGCAAGAAAGCTCCGTTCTTGTCCGTGTAAAAGGCTGCAATTGAAGAACAAAGCAGTTTCTGCCCAGCTTCGAACTGGGGACCTTTCGCGTGTGAGGCGAACGTGATGACCACTACACTACAGAAACGAGCTTCAGCCGAGCGCGTTGCGGCTCTGTGGCATCCAGCACTGAAAGTTGAAGCCATTCTACGTTTCACCTTTCTTTTTCCAATAGCTCGTTGTTATCCAGGGAAATTGACATCTTGAAAAAGTCAAAAAATATAGACTGAAATTAGTGACAAAATATAGACAAGGATGTCGTCAATGTTTGGACTGGAGTGTGAAGTGGAATAAGCTGGGACAACTTTCCCGGCAGCATAACGGCTGCGACATGGTTTTATGGAAGGGTTGTAAACTGAGTATTTACGTGTTTTACACAAGCTAGGGTGAGTTGGAAACTCGAGAGCATAGGTTTAAGGTGAGTGCTCTGAAATTGACAAAGGACCCCGACGCACATTTTCCACTCACAAGGTTGTGGGTGTATGGAATGAGCTACCAGAGGGAGTGGAGGAGGCTATTGCACTCAGAAAATTGCAATGGTAATCGGATGAGTTTCTGGATAGGATGGGTTTAGAGGGATTGAGGAGAAATGCTGTGGAACGGGACTTGTTTAATTTTGGTGATGTGGTGAGCATGGATGAGATACACCGAAGTCTCTGTTTCCACGCGGTGTACCCCAATAACCTTGCGTTGCTTACACCGGTTTTGAAGGATTACTTTTCAGCGGAGCTTGCCGTCGCAGTCTGTAGCACAATCATTTAGTCTGTTCGACTGCTCACGGGAAAGGTAGTATTGTGAAACACTGCAGAAACGAACGACTTCCTTACTTTTGCTCCGACTGACCATGCTTCGTGAAACTTTCCCAGATCCTCAGTTGAGGATTTTTGCTGCTGCAAGTTACCTCAGAACCCCTGTTAACTCGTAATGTATTGACCGAATCGCAAACAGAAAGCATTTAACACGGAACACAAACAAAACTGGCATACCTAATGCATGTTCAGACACAGCGAAGCATGAATGCTAAATGTGAGACAGTCCGAGGGCATGAGGCATAAAGTAATCTCACAACTAACGACAGGGCAATTCCAAACTACTCTTTCAAACATACTGCAGCCTTAGTGCACCACCACTTCCCAGACAATGCTGAAAAGAGAGAAAGAAAGAATATAATAAGTATGGGCCATAAAAAAGTGAATTTCACCAATCACAGTCTCGATTAGATTACCTTTCCCTTCCGGTGTCTCCAGGACGGAAATGCAGGAAATGGGAGAAATTCAATAACATTTGCATTGGAAAGATTTTCCCATTCGCCAGAAAGCCAAATAACGATGAATCGACTCACCGCCGGACTTTGTTTCACAACAGCGATGAAATAACAGTCTCCATTCGGTTCCAGTAAAACCTCAACTTGCCTGGAACATAAACCAACCGCTGAGCTGCTTGCGATTTTCTGCAGGGGAGGCGAATAACATCATGGCAGCTGAGAGACCTGACAATACTCGGCACCTGTCCACAGTTAATTCTCCGAGAACATCAATGCAGCGGGGATCGAAGCAGCATTCAAACAGTGGAGTGGATCAGCTGAAATGGCAGTGGTGTGATTCGAACCCACGCCCCTTTCAGGACTGGAACCTGGATCCAGCGCCTTAGACCGCTCGGCCACACTACCAGACAGCCTGAGCGTCCATTTTCTTGCATTTCGAATTGTGCTCCTGCATAACCACACATGCAAAGTCACATGAAAAGGGTTCCATGGTCCCTGTCCGACTCGCACAGCAGCTGGTATGTGCCCGGCTACAATGTCTATTTCGCAGCAGATAATGAAAGCCCATCAATCCAGACAAAAATCAATGGTAAGCTGTGTCTATCTTCTCAGACTCTTTTCAGCCAGAAATGTATCTTTGACTGCGTGAGAATATATGTTCGGTAATGATTTGGTCAAATCACCATGAGCTGCTTGACATTACTTCAATTTCGATGCTTGCTTTGCTGAATGATTTCACCGATTGCTCGAAACAGGACAACGTTCACGTTTACACGGAACACGAAACACACCGGACTACAGGGAAAATGCACAAAGCTGAGCAGGCCGTGTTCCACATCATACCGTGCACTATATTTTCAGTCACTGTGTCTGTTTGGCAAAGAATGTTCTCCACCCTAAAACCGGAGGTAGCATTACAATCCGACAACGACAGATCACCTTGTGAGGATGATATGACCTCGGGGCTGGTTCGAGATGCCACTTTCCTTGCCTTTTACCTTAACCGTGCAATTGGCTGCAGGGATATTCACACCTGGACATGAGCCACATCGATACCGACTGACTTGGAAACCTGTGTGGGAAGCGACGAGAAGCGACTCAATAAATCTTGCTAAATTCCATGCTGCTCATTAGAAATGCAGTTTCTGTTCACCTCAATTTAAAAGGCAGTTTCTGAACATAGTAACTGAAGTCAAAAGGTAATTATCTCACCCCACCCCAATTCCGGGAGAGGTGCTAACTGCACTTGATTGCTTTTTGTTCTCGATGTGAAGAGTTCTCAGGCATGAGTCACCTTCACGTCTCTTGGTGCTGAGTGACTTACAAAGAAGGAGTTTCACCAGAGCTGCAACTGCCTCACTTTCCCACTCGCCCTGCCCGTTTACAGTTTCCTGCTCGTCAGTGATTTAAAGAAAACCAAAAGGTTGCGATGTTATTCTGCAGCCTCTCTGTCAATTCCTCCGTTTCAGTTCCAACATGGCTTAGATCTCGGGGCTCACCTTAATACTAGCGACGCTATGAAACCACAAGTCCAGAGGTTCCTCTGGGAGTGCAATTTCGTTCATTGCTGTTGCTGATTGAATGAGTCACTAACGTGCGAACTGATCCAAACCATGATTCAGCACCTCTGCTGCCAATTCTCGCACGTTGAATAACGACAGAGAGTTTCCAAATGAGGCCTTGCAGAGACGACTTTGGTTTACATTTGACAGACAGACTAGTTCAGGAATCAGTGGTGCGCTGATCAGTAGCACCAGCGCATCAGCTTCTTCCCTGTCTTTGAACCGGTCCGCCTGCGCAAGGAATGCAAATGCGGGACAGTTTTTCGTGGAAGGGATCAGAACGCGGTAACTACAATCTCAAACAGAATGACTTATGATCAGAACCAGGTTTTACAATGGTTCTGATCAGAACAAGCCTTTACAATGCTTTGCTCACTAATTAAATGGAAGTGCATCACATTTCACAAAGAGAGCAGATTTGTTCGAGCATTTTCGAAGGCAGATTTGCAGATGGGAGAGCAAGCAAGAAAGCTCCGTTCTTGTCCGTGTAAAAGGCTGCAATTGAAGAACAAAGCAGTTTCTGCCCAGCTTCGAACTGGGGACCTTTCGCGTGTGAGGCGAACGTGATGACCACTACACTACAGAAACGAGCTTCAGCCGAGCGCGTTGCGGCTCTGTGTCATCCAGCACTGAAAGTTGAAGCCATTCTACGTTTCACCTTTCTTTTTCGAATAGCTCGTTGTTATCCAGGGAAATTGACATCTTGAAAAAGTCAAAAAATATAGACTGAAATTAGTGACAAAATATAGACAAGGATGTCGTCAATGTTTGGACTGGAGTGTGAAGTGGAATAAGCTGGGACAACTTTCCCGGCAGCATAACGGCTGCGACATGGTTTTATGGAAGGGTTGTAAACTGAGTATTTACGTGTTTTACACAAGCTAGGGTGAGTTGGAAACTCGAGAGCATAGGTTTAAGGTGAGTGCTCTGAAATTGACAAAGGACCCCGACGCACATTTTCCACTCACAAGGTTGTGGGTGTATGGAATGAGCTACCAGAGGGAGTGGAGGAGGCTATTGCACTCAGAAAATTGCAATGGTAATCGGATGAGTTTCTGGATAGGATGGGTTTAGAGGGATTGAGGAGAAATGCTGTGGAACGGGACTTGTTTAATTTTGGTGATGTGGTGAGCATGGATGAGATACACCGAAGTCTCTGTTTCCACGCGGTGTACCCCAATAACCTTGCGTTGCTTACACCGGTTTTAAAGGATTACTTTTCAGCGGAGCTTGCCGTCGCAGTCTGTAGCACAATCATTTAGTCTGTTCGACTGCTCACGGGAAAGGTAGTATTGTGAAACACTGCAGAAACGAACGACTTCCTTACTTTTGCTCCGACTGACCATGCTTCGTGAAACTTTCCCAGATCCTCAATTGAGGATTTTTGCTGCTGCAAGTTACCTCAGAACCCCTGTTAACTCGTAATGTATTGACCGAATCGCAAACAGAAAGCATTTAACACGGAACACAAACAAAACTGGCATACCTAATGCATGTTCAGACACAGCGAAGCATGAATGCTAAATGTGAGACAGTCCGAGGGCATGAGGCATAAAGTAATCTCACAACTAACGACAGGGCAATTCCAAACTACTCTTTCAAACATACTGCAGCCTTAGTGCACCACCACTTCCCAGACAATGCTGAAAAGAGAGAAAGAAAGAATATAATAAGTATAGGCCATAAAAAAGTGAATTTCACCAATCACAGTCTCGATTAGATTACCTTTCCCTTCCGGTGTCTCCAGGACGGAAATGCAGGAAATGGGAGAAATTCAATAACATATGCATTGGAAAGATTTTCCCATTCGCCAGAAAGCCAAATAACGATGAATCGACTCACCGCCGGACTTTGTTTCACAACAGCGATGAAATAACAGTCTCCATTCGGTTCCAGTAAAACCTCAACTTGCCTGGAACATAAACCAACCGCGGAGCTGCTTGCGATTTTCTGCAGGGGAGGCGAATAACATCATGGCAGCTGAGAGACCTGACAATACTCGGCACCTGTCCACAGTTAATTCTCCGAGAACATCAATGCAGCGGGGATCGAAGCAGCATTCAAACAGTGGAGTGGATCAGCTGAAATGGCAGTGGTGGGATTCGAACCCACGCCCCTTTCAGGACTGGAACCTGGATCCAGCGCCTTAGACCGCTCGGCCACACTACCAGACAGCCTGAGCGTCCATTTTCTTGCATTTCGAATTGTGCTCCTGCATAACCACACATGCAAAGTCACATGAAAAGGGTTCCATGGTCCCTGTCCGACTCGCACAGCAGCTGGTATGTGCCCGGCTACAATGTCTATTTCGCAGCAGATAATGAAAGCCCATCAATCCAGACAAAAATCAATGGTAAGCTGTGTCTATCTTCTCAGACTCTTTTCAGCCAGAAATGTATCTTTGACTGCGTGAGAAGAGATGTTCGGTAATGATTTGGTCAAATCACCATGAGCTGCTTGACATTACTTCAATTTCGATGCTTGCTTTGCTGAATGATTTCACCGATTGCTCGAAACAGGACAACGTTCACGTTTACACGGAACACGAAACACACCGGACTACAGGGAAAATGCACAAAGCTGAGCAGGCCGTGTTCCACATCATACCGTGCACTATATTTTCAGTCACTGTGTCTGTTTGGCAAAGAATGTTCTCCACCCTAAAACCGGAGGTAGCATTACAATCCGAGAACGACAGATCACCTTGTGAGGATGATATGACCTCGGGGCTGGTTCGAGATGCCACTTTCCTTGCCTTTTACCTTAACCGTGCAATTGGCTGCAGGGATATTCACACCTGGACATGAGCCACATCGATACCGACTGACTTGGAAACCTGTGTGGGAAGCGACGAGAAGCGACTCAATAAATCTTGCTAAATTCCATGCTGCTCATTAGAAATGCAGTTTCTGTTCACCTCAATTTAAAAGGCAGTTTCTGAACATAGTAACTGAAGTCAAAAGGTAATTATCTCACCCCACCCCAATTCCGGGAGAGGTGCTAACTGCACTTGATTGCTTTTTGTTCTCGATGTGAAGAGTTCTCAGGCATGAGTCACCTTCACGTCTCTTGGTGCTGAGTGACTTACAAAGAAGGAGTTTCACCAGAGCTGCAACTGCCTCACTTTCCCACTCGCCCTGCCCGTTTACAGTTTCCTGCTCGTCAGTGATTTAAAGAAAACCAAAAGGTTGCGATGTTATTCTGCAGCCTCTCTGTCAATTCCTCCGTTTCAGTTCCAACATGGCTTAGATCTCGGGGCTCACCTTAATACTAGCGACGCTATGAAACCACAAGTCCAGAGGTTCCTCTGGGAGTGCAATTTCGTTCATTGCTGTTGCTGATTGAATGAGTCACTAACGTGCGAACTGATCCAAACCATGATTCAGCACCTCTGCTGCCAATTCTCGCACGTTGAATAACGACAGAGAGTTTCCAAATGAGGCCTTGCAGAGACGACTTTGGTTTACATTTGACAGACAGACTAGTTCAGGAATCAGTGGTGCGCTGATCAGTAGCACCAGCGCATCAGCTTCTTCCCTGTCTTTGAACCGGTCCGCCTGCGCAAGGAATGCAAATGCGGGACAGTTTTTCGTGGAAGGGATCAGAACGCGGTAACTACACTCTCAAACAGAATGACTTATGATCAGAACCAGGTTTTACAATGGTTCTGATCAGAACAAGCCTTTACAATGCTTTGCTCACTAATTAAATGGAAGTGCATCACATTTCACAAAGAGAGCAGATTTGTTCGAGCATTTTCGAAGGCAGATTTGCAGATGGGAGAGCAAGCAAGAAAGCTCCGTTCTTGTCCGTGTAAAAGGCTGCAATTGAAGAACAAAGCAGTTTCTGCCCAGCTTCGAACTGGGGACCTTTCGCGTGTGAGGCGAACGTGATGACCACTACACTACAGAAACGAGCTTCAGCCGAGCGCGTTGCGGCTCTGTGGCATCCAGCACTGAAAGTTGAAGCCATTCTACGTTTCACCTTTCTTTTTCTAATAGCTCGTTGTTATCCAGGGAAATTGACATCTTGAAAAAGTCAAAAAATATAGACTGAAATTAGTGACAAAATATAGACAAGGATGTCGTCAATGTTTGGACTGGAGTGTGAAGTGGAATAAGCTGGGACAACTTTCCCGGCAGCATAACGGCTGCGACATGGTTTTATGGAAGGGTTGTAAACTGAGTATTTACGTGTTTTACACAAGCTAGGGTGAGTTGGAAACTCGAGAGCATAGGTTTAAGGTGAGTGCTCTGAAATTGACAAAGGACCCCGACGCACATTTTCCACTCACAAGGTTGTGGGTGTATGGAATGAGCTACCAGAGGGAGTGGAGGAGGCTATTGCACTCAGAAAATTGCAATGGTAATCGGATGAGTTTCTGGATAGGATGGGTTTAGAGGGATTGAGGAGAAATGCTGTGGAACGGGACTTGTTTAATTTTGGTGATGTGGTGAGCATGGATGAGATACACCGAAGTCTCTGTTTCCACGCGGTGTACCCCAATAACCTTGCGTTGCTTACACCGGTTTTGAAGGATTACTTTTCAGCGGAGCTTGCCGTCGCAGTCTGTAGCACAATCATTTAGTCTGTTCGACTGCTCACGGGAAAGGTAGTATTGTGAAACACTGCAGAAACGAACGACTTCCTTACTTTTGCTCCGACTGACCATGCTTCGTGAAACTTTCCCAGATCCTCAGTTGAGGATTTTTGCTGCTGCAAGTTACCTCAGAACCCCTGTTAACTCGTAATGTATTGACCGAATCGCAAACAGAAAGCATTTAACACGGAACACAAACAAAACTGGCATACCTAATGCATGTTCAGACACAGCGAAGCATGAATGCTAAATGTGAGACAGTCCGAGGGCATGAGGCATAAAGTAATCTCACAACTAACGACAGGGCAATTCCAAACTACTCTTTCAAACATACTGCAGCCTTAGTGCACCACCACTTCCCAGACAATGCTGAAAAGAGAGAAAGAAAGAATATAATAAGTATGGGCCATAAAAAAGTGAATTTCACCAATCACAGTCTCGATTAGATTACCTTTCCCTTCCGGTGTCTCCAGGACGGAAATGCAGGAAATGGGAGAAATTCAATAACATTTGCATTGGAAAGATTTTCCCATTCGCCAGAAAGCCAAATAACGATGAATCGACTCACCGCCGGACTTTGTTTCACAACAGCGATGAAATAACAGTCTCCATTCGGTTCCAGTAAAACCTCAACTTGCCTGGAACATAAACCAACCGCTGAGCTGCTTGCGATTTTCTGCAGGGGAGGCGAATAACATCATGGCAGCTGAGAGACCTGACAATACTCGGCACCTGTCCACAGTTAATTCTCCGAGAACATCAATGCAGCGGGGATCGAAGCAGCATTCAAACAGTGGAGTGGATCAGCTGAAATGGCAGTGGTGGGATTCGAACCCACGCCCCTTTCAGGACTGGAACCTGGATCCAGCGCCTTAGACCGCTCGGCCACACTACCAGACAGCCTGAGCGTCCATTTTCTTGCATTTCGAATTGTGCTCCTGCATAACCACACATGCAAAGTCACATGAAAAGGGTTCCATGGTCCCTGTCCGACTCGCACAGCAGCTGGTATGTGCCCGGCTACAATGTCTATTTCGCAGCAGATAATGAAAGCCCATCAATCCAGACAAAAATCAATGGTAAGCTGTGTCTATCTTCTCAGACTCTTTTCAGCCAGAAATGTATCTTTGACTGCGTGAGAAGAGATGTTCGGTAATGATTTGGTCAAATCACCATGAGCTGCTTGACATTACTTCAATTTCGATGCTTGCTTTGCTGAATGATTTCACCGATTGCTCGAAACAGGACAACGTTCACGTTTACACGGAACACGAAACACACCGGACTACAGGGAAAATGCACAAAGCTGAGCAGGCCGTGTTCCACATCATACCGTGCACTATATTTTCAGTCACTGTGTCTGTTTGGCAAAGAATGTTCTCCACCCTAAAACCGGAGGTAGCATTACAATCCGAGAACGACAGATCACCTTGTGAGGATGATATGACCTCGGGGCTGGTTCGAGATGCCACTTTCCTTGCCTTTTACCTTAACCGTGCAATTGGCTGCAGGGATATTCACACCTGGACATGAGCCACATCGATACCGACTGACTTGGAAACCTGTGTGGGAAGCGACGAGAAGCGACTCAATAAATCTTGCTAAATTCCATGCTGCTCATTAGAAATGCAGTTTCTGTTCACCTCAATTTAAAAGGCAGTTTCTGAACATAGTAACTGAAGTCAAAAGGTAATTATCTCACCCCACCCCAATTCCGGGAGAGGTGCTAACTGCACTTGATTGCTTTTTGTTCTCGATGTGAAGAGTTCTCAGGCATGAGTCACCTTCACGTCTCTTGGTGCTGAGTGACTTACAAAGAAGGAGTTTCACCAGAGCTGCAACTGCCTCACTTTCCCACTCGCCCTGCCCGTTTACAGTTTCCTGCTCGTCAGTGATTTAAAGAAAACCAAAAGGTTGCGATGTTATTCTGCAGCCTCTCTGTCAATTCCTCCGTTTCAGTTCCAACATGGCTTAGATCTCGGGGCTCACCTTAATACTAGCGACGCTATGAAACCACAAGTCCAGAGGTTCCTCTGGGAGTGCAATTTCGTTCATTGCTGTTGCTGATTGAATGAGTCACTAACGTGCGAACTGATCCAAACCATGATTCAGCACCTCTGCTGCCAATTCTCGCACGTTGAATAACGACAGAGAGTTTCCAAATGAGGCCTTGCAGAGACGACTTTGGTTTACATTTGACAGACAGACTAGTTCAGGAATCAGTGGTGCGCTGATCAGTAGCACCAGCGCATCAGCTTCTTCCCTGTCTTTGAACCGGTCCGCCTGCGCAAGGAATGCAAATGCGGGACAGTTTTTCGTGGAAGGGATCAGAACGCGGTAACTACAATCTCAAACAGAATGACTTATGATCAGAACCAGGTTTTACAATGGTTCTGATCAGAACAAGCCTTTACAATGCTTTGCTCACTAATTAAATGGAAGTGCATCACATTTCACAAAGAGAGCAGATTTGTTCGAGCATTTTCGAAGGCAGATTTGCAGATGGGAGAGCAAGCAAGAAAGCTCCGTTCTTGTCCGTGTAAAAGGCTGCAATTGAAGAACAAAGCAGTTTCTGCCCAGCTTCGAACTGGGGACCTTTCGCGTGTGAGGCGAACGTGATGACCACTACACTACAGAAACGAGCTTCAGCCGAGCGCGTTGCGGCTCTGTGTCATCCAGCACTGAAAGTTGAAGCCATTCTACGTTTCACCTTTCTTTTTCGAATAGCTCGTTGTTATCCAGGGAAATTGACATCTTGAAAAAGTCAAAAAATATAGACTGAAATTAGTGACAAAATATAGACAAGGATGTCGTCAATGTTTGGACTGGAGTGTGAAGTGGAATAAGCTGGGACAACTTTCCCGGCAGCATAACGGCTGCGACATGGTTTTATGGAAGGGTTGTAAACTGAGTATTTACGTGTTTTACACAAGCTAGGGTGAGTTGGAAACTCGAGAGCATAGGTTTAAGGTGAGTGCTCTGAAATTGACAAAGGACCCCGACGCACATTTTCCACTCACAAGGTTGTGGGTGTATGGAATGAGCTACCAGAGGGAGTGGAGGAGGCTATTGCACTCAGAAAATTGCAATGGTAATCGGATGAGTTTCTGGATAGGATGGGTTTAGAGGGATTGAGGAGAAATGCTGTGGAACGGGACTTGTTTAATTTTGGTGATGTGGTGAGCATGGATGAGATACACCGAAGTCTCTGTTTCCACGCGGTGTACCCCAATAACCTTGCGTTGCTTACACCGGTTTTAAAGGATTACTTTTCAGCGGAGCTTGCCGTCGCAGTCTGTAGCACAATCATTTAGTCTGTTCGACTGCTCACGGGAAAGGTAGTATTGTGAAACACTGCAGAAACGAACGACTTCCTTACTTTTGCTCCGACTGACCATGCTTCGTGAAACTTTCCCAGATCCTCAATTGAGGATTTTTGCTGCTGCAAGTTACCTCAGAACCCCTGTTAACTCGTAATGTATTGACCGAATCGCAAACAGAAAGCATTTAACACGGAACACAAACAAAACTGGCATACCTAATGCATGTTCAGACACAGCGAAGCATGAATGCTAAATGTGAGACAGTCCGAGGGCATGAGGCATAAAGTAATCTCACAACTAACAACAGGGCAATTCCAAACTACTCTTTCAAACATACTGCAGCCTTAGTGCACCACCACTTCCCAGACAATGCTGAAAAGAGAGAAAGAAAGAATATAATAAGTATAGGCCATAAAAAAGTGAATTTCACCAATCACAGTCTCGATTAGATTCCCTTTCCCTTCCGGTGTCTCCAGGACGGAAATGCAGGAAATGGGAGAAATTCAATAACATATGCATTGGAAAGATTTTCCCATTCGCCAGAAAGCCAAATAACGATGAATCGACTCACCGCCGGACTTTGTTTCACAACAGCGATGAAATAACAGTCTCCATTCGGTTCCAGTAAAACCTCAACTTGCCTGGAACATAAACCAACCGCTGAGCTGCTTGCGATTTTCTGCAGGGGAGGCGAATAACATCATGGCAGCTGAGAGACCTGACAATACTCGGCACCTGTCCACAGTTAATTCTCCGAGAACATCAATGCAGCGGGGATCGAAGCAGCATTCAAACAGTGGAGTGGATCAGCTGAAATGGCAGTGGTGGGATTCGAACCCACGCCCCTTTCAGGACTGGAACCTGGATCCAGCGCCTTAGACCGCTCGGCCACACTACCAGACAGCCTGAGCGTCCATTTTCTTGCATTTCGAATTGTGCTCCTGCATAACCACACATGCAAAGTCACATGAAAAGGGTTCCATGGTCCCTGTCCGACTCGCACAGCAGCTGGTATGTGCCCGGCTACAATGTCTATTTCGCAGCAGATAATGAAAGCCCATCAATCCAGACAAAAATCAATGGTAAGCTGTGTCTATCTTCTCAGACTCTTTTCAGCCAGAAATGTATCTTTGACTGCGTGAGAATATATGTTCGGTAATGATTTGGTCAAATCACCATGAGCTGCTTGACATTACTTCAATTTCGATGCTTGCTTTGCTGAATGATTTCACCGATTGCTCGAAACAGGACAACGTTCACGTTTACACGGAACACGAAACACACCGGACTACAGGGAAAATGCACAAAGCTGAGCAGGCCGTGTTCCACATCATACCGTGCACTATATTTTCAGTCACTGTGTCTGTTTGGCAAAGAATGTTCTCCACCCTAAAACCGGAGGTAGCATTACAATCCGACAACGACAGATCACCTTGTGAGGATGATATGACCTCGGGGCTGGTTCGAGATGCCACTTTCCTTGCCTTTTACCTTAACCGTGCAATTGGCTGCAGGGATATTCACACCTGGACATGAGCCACATCGATACCGACTGACTTGGAAACCTGTGTGGGAAGCGACGAGAAGCGACTCAATAAATCTTGCTAAATTCCATGCTGCTCATTAGAAATGCAGTTTCTGTTCACCTCAATTTAAAAGGCAGTTTCTGAACATAGTAACTGAAGTCAAAAGGTAATTATCTCACCCCACCCCAATTCCGGGAGAGGTGCTAACTGCACTTGATTGCTTTTTGTTCTCGATGTGAAGAGTTCTCAGGCATGAGTCACCTTCACGTCTCTTGGTGCTGAGTGACTTACAAAGAAGGAGTTTCACCAGAGCTGCAACTGCCTCACTTTCCCACTCGCCCTGCCCGTTTACAGTTTCCTGCTCGTCAGTGATTTAAAGAAAACCAAAAGGTTGCGATGTTATTCTGCAGCCTCTCTGTCAATTCCTCCGTTTCAGTTCCAACATGGCTTAGATCTCGGGGCTCACCTTAATACTAGCGACGCTATGAAACCACAAGTCCAGAGGTTCCTCTGGGAGTGCAATTTCGTTCATTGCTGTTGCTGATTGAATGAGTCACTAACGTGCGAACTGATCCAAACCATGATTCAGCACCTCTGCTGCCAATTCTCGCACGTTGAATAACGACAGAGAGTTTCCAAATGAGGCCTTGCAGAGACGACTTTGGTTTACATTTGACAGACAGACTAGTTCAGGAATCAGTGGTGCGCTGATCAGTAGCACCAGCGCATCAGCTTCTTCCCTGTCTTTGAACCGGTCCGCCTGCGCAAGGAATGCAAATGCGGGACAGTTTTTCGTGGAAGGGATCAGAACGCGGTAACTACAATCTCAAACAGAATGACTTATGATCAGAACCAGGTTTTACAATGGTTCTGATCAGAACAAGCCTTTACAATGCTTTGCTCACTAATTAAATGGAAGTGCATCACATTTCACAAAGAGAGCAGATTTGTTCGAGCATTTTCGAAGGCAGATTTGCAGATGGGAGAGCAAGCAAGAAAGCTCCGTTCTTGTCCGTGTAAAAGGCTGCAATTGAAGAACAAAGCAGTTTCTGCCCAGCTTCGAACTGGGGACCTTTCGCGTGTGAGGCGAACGTGATGACCACTACACTACAGAAACGAGCTTCAGCCGAGCGCGTTGCGGCTCTGTGGCATCCAGCACTGAAAGTTGAAGCCATTCTACGTTTCACCTTTCTTTTTCGAATAGCTCGTTGTTATCCAGGGAAATTGACATCTTGAAAAAGTCAAAAAATATAGACTGAAATTAGTGACAAAATATAGACAAGGATGTCGTCAATGTTTGGACTGGAGTGTGAAGTGGAATAAGCTGGGACAACTTTCCCGGCAGCATAACGGCTGCGACATGGTTTTATGGAAGGGTTGTAAACTGAGTATTTACGTGTTTTACACAAGCTAGGGTGAGTTGGAAACTCGAGAGCATAGGTTTAAGGTGAGTGCTCTGAAATTGACAAAGGACCCCGACGCACATTTTCCACTCACAAGGTTGTGGGTGTATGGAATGAGCTACCAGAGGGAGTGGAGGAGGCTATTGCACTCAGAAAATTGCAATGGTAATCGGATGAGTTTCTGGATAGGATGGGTTTAGAGGGATTGAGGAGAAATGCTGTGGAACGGGACTTGTTTAATTTTGGTGATGTGGTGAGCATGGATGAGATACACCGAAGTCTCTGTTTCCACGCGGTGTACCCCAATAACCTTGCGTTGCTTACACCGGTTTTAAAGGATTACTTTTCAGCGGAGCTTGCCGTCGCAGTCTGTAGCACAATCATTTAGTCTGTTCGACTGCTCACGGGAAAGGTAGTATTGTGAAACACTGCAGAAACGAACGACTTCCTTACTTTTGCTCCGACTGACCATGCTTCGTGAAACTTTCCCAGATCCTCAGTTGAGGATTTTTGCTGCTGCAAGTTACCTCAGAACCCCTGTTAACTCGTAATGTATTGACCGAATCGCAAACAGAAAGCATTTAACACGGAACACAAACAAAACTGGCATACCTAATGCATGTTCAGACACAGCGAAGCATGAATGCTAAATGTGAGACAGTCCGAGGGCATGAGGCATAAAGTAATCTCACAACTAACGACAGGGCAATTCCAAACTACTCTTTCAAACATACTGCAGCCTTAGTGCACCACCACTTCCCAGACAATGCTGAAAAGAGAGAAAGAAAGAATATAATAAGTATGGGCCATAAAAAAGTGAATTTCACCAATCACAGTCTCGATTAGATTACCTTTCCCTTCCGGTGTCTCCAGGACGGAAATGCAGGAAATGGGAGAAATTCAATAACATATGCATTGGAAAGATTTTCCCATTCGCCAGAAAGCCAAATAACGATGAATCGACTCACCGCCGGACTTTGTTTCACAACAGCGATGAAATAACAGTCTCCATTCGGTTCCAGTAAAACCTCAACTTGCCTGGAACATAAACCAACCGCTGAGCTGCTTGCGATTTTCTGCAGGGGAGGCGAATAACATCATGGCAGCTGAGAGACCTGACAATACTCGGCACCTGTCCACAGTTAATTCTCCGAGAACATCAATGCAGCGGGGATCGAAGCAGCATTCAAACAGTGGAGTGGATCAGCTGAAATGGCAGTGGTGGGATTCGAACCCACGCCCCTTTCAGGACTGGAACCTGGATCCAGCGCCTTAGACCGCTCGGCCACACTACCAGACAGCCTGAGCGTCCATTTTCTTGCATTTCGAATTGTGCTCCTGCATAACCACACATGCAAAGTCACATGAAAAGGGTTCCATGGTCCCTGTCCGACTCGCACAGCAGCTGGTATGTGCCCGGCTACAATGTCTATTTCGCAGCAGATAATGAAAGCCCATCAATCCAGACAAAAATCAATGGTAAGCTGTGTCTATCTTCTCAGACTCTTTTCAGCCAGAAATGTATCTTTGACTGCGTGAGAATATATGTTCGGTAATGATTTGGTCAAATCACCATGAGCTGCTTGACATTACTTCAATTTCGATGCTTGCTTTGCTGAATGATTTCACCGATTGCTCGAAACAGGACAACGTTCACGTTTACACGGAACACGAAACACACCGGACTACAGGGAAAATGCACAAAGCTGAGCAGGCCGTGTTCCACATCATACCGTGCACTATATTTTCAGTCACTGTGTCTGTTTGGCAAAGAATGTTCTCCACCCTAAAACCGGAGGTAGCATTACAATCCGACAACGACAGATCACCTTGTGAGGATGATATGACCTCGGGGCTGGTTCGAGATGCCACTTTCCTTGCCTTTTACCTTAACCGTGCAATTGGCTGCAGGGATATTCACACCTGGACATGAGCCACATCGATACCGACTGACTTGGAAACCTGTGTGGGAAGCGACGAGAAGCGACTCAATAAATCTTGCTAAATTCCATGCTGCTCATTAGAAATGCAGTTTCTGTTCACCTCAATTTAAAAGGCAGTTTCTGAACATAGTAACTGAAGTCAAAAGGTAATTATCTCACCCCACCCCAATTCCGGGAGAGGTGCTAACTGCACTTGATTGCTTTTTGTTCTCGATGTGAAGAGTTCTCAGGCATGAGTCACCTTCACGTCTCTTGGTGCTGAGTGACTTACAAAGAAGGAGTTTCACCAGAGCTGCAACTGCCTCACTTTCCCACTCGCCCTGCCCGTTTACAGTTTCCTGCTCGTCAGTGATTTAAAGAAAACCAAAAGGTTGCGATGTTATTCTGCAGCCTCTCTGTCAATTCCTCCGTTTCAGTTCCAACATGGCTTAGATCTCGGGGCTCACCTTAATACTAGCGACGCTATGAAACCACAAGTCCAGAGGTTCCTCTGGGAGTGCAATTTCTTTCATTGCTGTTGCTGATTGAATGAGTCACTAACGTGCGAACTGATCCAAACCATGATTCAGCACCTCTGCTGCCAATTCTCGCACGTTGAATAACGACAGAGAGTTTCCAAATGAGGCCTTGCAGAGACGACTTTGGTTTACATTTGACAGACAGACTAGTTCAGGAATCAGTGGTGCGCTGATCAGTAGCACCAGCGCATCAGCTTCTTCCCTGTCTTTGAACCGGTCCGCCTGCGCAAGGAATGCAAATGCGGGACAGTTTTTCGTGGAAGGGATCAGAACGCGGTAACTAGACTCTCAAACAGAATGACTTATGATCAGAACCAGGTTTTACAATGGTTCTGATCAGAACAAGCCTTTACAATGCTTTGCTCACTAATTAAATGGAAGTGCATCACATTTCACAAAGAGAGCAGATTTGTTCGAGCATTTTCGAAGGCAGATTTGCAGATGGGAGAGCAAGCAAGAAAGCTCCGTTCTTGTCCGTGTAAAAGGCTGCAATTGAAGAACAAAGCAGTTTCTGCCCAGCTTCGAACTGGGGACCTTTCGCGTGTGAGGCGAACGTGATGACCACTACACTACAGAAACGAGCTTCAGCCGAGCGCGTTGCGGCTCTGTGGCATCCAGCACTGAAAGTTGAAGCCATTCTACGTTTCACCTTTCTTTTTCGAATAGCTCGTTGTTATCCAGGGAAATTGACATCTTGAAAAAGTCAAAAAATATAGACTGAAATTAGTGACAAAATATAGACAAGGATGTCGTCAATGTTTGGACTGGAGTGTGAAGTGGAATAAGCTGGGACAACTTTCCCGGCAGCATAACGGCTGCGACATGGTTTTATGGAAGGGTTGTAAACTGAGTATTTACGTGTTTTACACAAGCTAGGGTGAGTTGGAAACTCGAGAGCATAGGTTTAAGGTGAGTGCTCTGAAATTGACAAAGGACCCCGACGCACATTTTCCACTCACAAGGTTGTGGGTGTATGGAATGAGCTACCAGAGGGAGTGGAGGAGGCTATTGCACTCAGAAAATTGCAATGGTAATCGGATGAGTTTCTGGATAGGATGGGTTTAGAGGGATTGAGGAGAAATGCTGTGGAACGGGACTTGTTTAATTTTGGTGATGTGGTGAGCATGGATGAGATACACCGAAGTCTCTGTTTCCACGCGGTGTACCCCAATAACCTTGCGTTGCTTACACCGGTTTTGAAGGATTACTTTTCAGCGGAGCTTGCCGTCGCAGTCTGTAGCACAATCATTTAGTCTGTTCGACTGCTCACGGGAAAGGTAGTATTGTGAAACACTGCAGAAACGAACGACTTCCTTACTTTTGCTCCGACTGACCATGCTTCGTGAAACTTTCCCAGATCCTCAGTTGAGGATTTTTGCTGCTGCAAGTTACCTCAGAACCCCTGTTAACTCGTAATGTATTGACCGAATCGCAAACAGAAAGCATTTAACACGGAACACAAACAAAACTGGCATACCTAATGCATGTTCAGACACAGCGAAGCATGAATGCTAAATGTGAGACAGTCCGAGGGCATGAGGCATAAAGTAATCTCACAACTAACGACAGGGCAATTCCAAACTACTCTTTCAAACATACTGCAGCCTTAGTGCACCACCACTTCCCAGACAATGCTGAAAAGAGAGAAAGAAAGAATATAATAAGTATGGGCCATAAAAAAGTGAATTTCACCAATCACAGTCTCGATTAGATTACCTTTCCCTTCCGGTGTCTCCAGGACGGAAATGCAGGAAATGGGAGAAATTCAATAACATATGCATTGGAAAGATTTTCCCATTCGCCAGAAAGCCAAATAACGATGAATCGACTCACCGCCGGACTTTGTTTCACAACAGCGATGAAATAACAGTCTCCATTCGGTTCCAGTAAAACCTCAACTTGCCTGGAACATAAACCAATCGCTGAGCTGCTTGCGATTTTCTGCAGGGGAGGCGAATAACATCATGGCAGCTGAGAGACCTGACAATACTCGGCACCTGTCCGCAGTTAATTCTCCGAGAACATCAATGCAGCGGGGATCGAAGCAGCATTCGAGCTGATCAGCTGAAATGGCAGTGGTGGGATTCGAGCCCGGAACCTGGATCCAGCGCCTTAGACCGCTCGGCCACACTACCAGACAGCCTGCCCAGCCATTTTCTTGCATTTCGAATTGTGCTCCTGCATAACCACACATGCAAAGTCACATGAAAAGGGTTCCATGGTCCCTGTCCGACTCGCACAGCAGCTGGTATGTGCCCGGCTACAATGTCTATTTCGCAGCAGATAATGAAAGCCCATCAATCCAGACAAAAATCAATGGTAAGCTGTGTCTATCTTCTCAGACTCTTTTCAGCCAGAAATGTATCTTTGACTGCGTGAGAAGAGATGTTCGGTAATGATTTGGTCAAATCACCATGAGCTGCTTGACATTACTTCAATTTCGATTCTTGCTTTGCTGAATGATTTCACCGATTGCTCGAAACAGGACAACGTTCACGTTTACACGGAACACGAAACACACCGGACTACAGGGAAAATGCACAAAGCTGAGCAGGCCGTGTTCCACATCATACCGTGCACTATATTTTCAGTCACTGTGTCTGTTTTGCAAAGAATGTTCTCCACCCTAAAACCGGAGGTAGCATTACAATCCGACAACGACAGATCACCTTGTGAGGATGATATGACCTCGGGGCTGGTTCGAGATGCCACTTTCCTTGCCTTTTACCTTAACCGTGCAATTGGCTGCAGGGATATTCACACCTGGACATGAGCCACATCGATACCGACTGACTTGGAAACCTGTGTGGGAAGCGACGAGAAGCGACTCAATAAATCTTGCTAAATTCCATGGTGCTCATTAGAAATGCAGTTTCTGTTCACCTCAATTTAAAAGGCAGTTTCTGAACATAGTAACTGAAGTCAAAAGGTAATTATCTCACCCCACCCCAATTCCGGGAGAGGTGCTAACTGCACTTGATTGCTTTTTGTTCTCGATGTGAAGAGTTCTCAGGCATGAGTCACCTTCACGTCTCTTGGTGCTGAGTGACTTACAAAGAAGGAGTTTCACCAGAGCTGCAACTGCCTCACTTTCCCACTCGCCCTGCCCGTTTACAGTTTCCTGCTCGTCAGTGATTTAAAGAAAACCAAAAGGTTGCGATGTTATTCTGCAGCCTCTCTGTCAATTCCTCCGTTTCAGTTCCAACATGGCTTAGATCTCGGGGCTCACCTTAATACTAGCGACGCTATGAAACCACAAGTCCAGAGGTTCCTCTGGGAGTGCAATTTCTTTCATTGCTGTTGCTGATTGAATGAGTCACTAACGTGCGAACTGATCCAAACCATGATTCAGCACCTCTGCTGCCAATTCTCGCACGTTGAATAACGACAGAGAGTTTCCAAATGAGGCCTTGCAGAGACGACTTTGGTTTACATTTGACAGACAGACTAGTTCAGGAATCAGTGGTGCGCTGATCAGTAGCACCAGCGCATCAGCTTCTTCCCTGTCTTTGAACCGGTCCGCCTGCGCAAGGAATGCAAATGCGGGACAGTTTTTCGTGGAAGGGATCAGAACGCGGTAACTAGACTCTCAAACAGAATGACTTATGATCAGAACCAGGTTTTACAATGGTTCTGATCAGAACAAGCCTTTACAATGCTTTGCTCACTAATTAAATGGAAGTGCATCACATTTCACAAAGAGAGCAGATTTGTTCGAGCATTTTCGAAGGCAGATTTGCAGATGGGAGAGCAAGCAAGAAAGCTCCGTTCTTGTCCGTGTAAAAGGCTGCAATTGAAGAACAAAGCAGTTTCTGCCCAGCTTCGAACTGGGGACCTTTCGCGTGTGAGGCGAACGTGATGACCACTACACTACAGAAACGAGCTTCAGCCGAGCGCGTTGCGGCTCTGTGGCATCCAGCACTGAAAGTTGAAGCCATTCTACGTTTCACCTTTCTTTTTCCAATAGCTCGTTGTTATCCAGGGAAATTGACATCTTGAAAAAGTCAAAAAATATAGACTGAAATTAGTGACAAAATATAGACAAGGATGTCGTCAATGTTTGGACTGGAGTGTGAAGTGGAATAAGCTGGGACAACTTTCCCGGCAGCATAACGGCTGCGACATGGTTTTATGGAAGGGTTGTAAACTGAGTATTTACGTGTTTTACACAAGCTAGGGTGAGTTGGAATCTCGAGAGCATAGGTTTAAGGTGAGTGGTCTGAAATTGACAAAGGACCCCGACGCACATTTTCCACTCACAAGGTTGTGGGTGTATGGAATGAGCTACCAGAGGGAGTGGAGGAGGCTATTGCACTCAGAAAATTGCAATGGTAATCGGATGAGTTTCTGGATAGGATGGGTTTAGAGGGATTGAGGAGAAATGCTGTGGAACGGGACTTGTTTAATTTTGGTGATGTGGTGAGCATGGATGAGATACACCGAAGTCTCTGTTTCCACGCGGTGTACCCCAATAACCTTGCGTTGCTTACACCGGTTTTAAAGGATTACTTTTCAGCGGAGCTTGTCGTCGCAGTCTGTAGCACAATCATTTAGTCTGTTCGACTGCTCACGGGAAAGGTAGTATTGTGAAACACTGCAGAAACGAACGACTTCCTTACTTTTGCTCCGACTGACCATGCTTCGTGAAACTTTCCCAGATCCTCAGTTGAGGATTTTTGCTGCTGCAAGTTACCTCAGAACCCCTATTAACTCGTAATGTATTGACCGAATCGCAAACAGAAAGCATTTAACACGGAACACAAACAAAACTGGCATACCTAATGCATGTTCAGACACAGCGAAGCATGAATGCTAAATGTGAGACAGTCCGAGGGCATGAGGCATAAAGTAATCTCACAACTAACAACAGGGCAATTCCAAACTACTCTTTCAAACATACTGCAGCCTTAGTGCACCACCACTTCCCAGACAATGCTGAAAAGAGAGAAAGAAAGAATATAATAAGTATGGGCCATAAAAAAGTGAATTTCACCAATCACAGTCTCGATTAGATTACCTTTCCCTTCCGGTGTCTCCAGGACGGAAATGCAGGAAATGGGAGAAATTCAATAACATATGCATTGGAAAGATTTTCCCATTCGCCAGAAAGCCAAATAACGATGAATCGACTCACCGCCGGACTTTGTTTCACAACAGCGATGAAATAACAGTCTCCATTCGGTTCCAGTAAAACCTCAACTTGCCTGGAACATAAACCAATCGCTGAGCTGCTTGCGATTTTCTGCAGGGGAGGCGAATAACATCATGGCAGCTGAGAGACCTGACAATACTCGGCGCCTGTCCGCAGTTAATTCTCCGAGAACATCAATGCAGCGGGGATCGAAGCAGCATTCGAGCTGATCAGCTGAAATGGCAGTGGTGGGATTCGAGCCCGGAACCTGGATCCAGCGCCTTAGACCGCTCGGCCACACTACCAGACAGCCTGCCCAGCCATTTTCTTGCATTTCGAATTGTGCTCCTGCATAACCACACATGCAAAGTCACATGAAAAGGGTTCCATGGTCCCTGTCCGACTCGCACAGCAGCTGGTATGTGCCCGGCTACAATGTCTATTTCGCAGCAGATAATGAAAGCCCATCAATCCAGACAAAAATCAATGGTAAGCTGTGTCTATCTTCTCAGACTCTTTTCAGCCAGAAATGTATCTTTGACTGCGTGAGAAGAGATGTTCGGTAATGATTTGGTCAAATCACCATGAGCTGCTTGACATTACTTCAATTTCGATTCTTGCTTTGCTGAATGATTTCACCGATTGCTCGAAACAGGACAACGTTCACGTTTACACGGAACACGAAACACACCGGACTACAGGGAAAATGCACAAAGCTGAGCAGGCCGTGTTCCACATCATACGGTGCACTATATTTTCAGTCACTGTGTCTGTTTTGCAAAGAATGTTCTCCACCCTAAAACCGGAGGTAGCATTACAATCCGACAACGACAGATCACCTTGTGAGGATGATATGACCTCGGGGCTGGTTCGAGATGCCACTTTCCTTGCCTTTTACCTTAACCGTGCAATTGGCTGCAGGGATATTCACACCTGGACATGAGCCACATCGATACCGACTGACTTGGAAACCTGTGTGGGAAGCGACGAGAAGCGACTCAATAAATCTTGCTAAATTCCATGGTGCTCATTAGAAATGCAGTTTCTGTTCACCTCAATTTAAAAGGCAGTTTCTGAACATAGTAACTGAAGTCAAAAGGTAATTATCTCACCCCACCCCAATTCCGGGAGAGGTGCTAACTGCACTTGATTGCTTTTTGTTCTCGATGTGAAGAGTTCTCAGGCATGAGTCACCTTCACGTCTCTTGGTGCTGAGTGACTTACAAAGAAGGAGTTTCACCAGAGCTGCAACTGCCTCACTTTCCCACTCGCCCTGCCCGTTTACAGTTTCCTGCTCGTCAGTGATTTAAAGAAAACCAAAAGGTTGCGATGTTATTCTGCAGCCTCTCTGTCAATTCCTCCGTTTCAGTTCCAACATGGCTTAGATCTCGGGGCTCACCTTAATACTAGCGACGCTATGAAACCACAAGTCCAGAGGTTCCTCTGGGAGTGCAATTTCTTTCATTGCTGTTGCTGATTGAATGAGTCACTAACGTGCGAACTGATCCAAACCATGATTCAGCACCTCTGCTGCCAATTCTCGCACGTTGAATAACGACAGAGAGTTTCCAAATGAGGCCTTGCAGAGACGACTTTGGTTTACATTTGACAGACAGACTAGTTCAGGAATCAGTGGTGCGCTGATCAGTAGCACCAGCGCATCAGCTTCTTCCCTGTCTTTGAACCGGTCCGCCTGCGCAAGGAATGCAAATGCGGGACAGTTTTTCGTGGAAGGGATCAGAACGCGGTAACTAGACTCTCAAACAGAATGACTTATGATCAGAACCAGGTTTTACAATGGTTCTGATCAGAACAAGCCTTTACAATGCTTTGCTCACTAATTAAATGGAAGTGCATCACATTTCACAAAGAGAGCAGATTTGTTCGAGCATTTTCGAAGGCAGATTTGCAGATGGGAGAGCAAGCAAGAAAGCTCCGTTCTTGTCCGTGTAAAAGGCTGCAATTGAAGAACAAAGCAGTTTCTGCCCAGCTTCGAACTGGGGACCTTTCGCGTGTGAGGCGAACGTGATGACCACTACACTACAGAAACGAGCTTCAGCCGAGCGCGTTGCGGCTCTGTGGCATCCAGCACTGAAAGTTGAAGCCATTCTACGTTTCACCTTTCTTTTTCCAATAGCTCGTTGTTATCCAGGGAAATTGACATCTTGAAAAAGTCAAAAAATATAGACTGAAATTAGTGACAAAATATAGACAAGGATGTCGTCAATGTTTGGACTGGAGTGTGAAGTGGAATAAGCTGGGACAACTTTCCCGGCAGCATAACGGCTGCGACATGGTTTTATGGAAGGGTTGTAAACTGAGTATTTACGTGTTTTACACAAGCTAGGGTGAGTTGGAATCTCGAGAGCATAGGTTTAAGGTGAGTGGTCTGAAATTGACAAAGGACCCCGACGCACATTTTCCACTCACAAGGTTGTGGGTGTATGGAATGAGCTACCAGAGGGAGTGGAGGAGGCTATTGCACTCAGAAAATTGCAATGGTAATCGGATGAGTTTCTGGATAGGATGGGTTTAGAGGGATTGAGGAGAAATGCTGTGGAACGGGACTTGTTTAATTTTGGTGATGTGGTGAGCATGGATGAGATACACCGAAGTCTCTGTTTCCACGCGGTGTACCCCAATAACCTTGCGTTGCTTACACCGGTTTTAAAGGATTACTTTTCAGCGGAGCTTGTCGTCGCAGTCTGTAGCACAATCATTTAGTCTGTTCGACTGCTCACGGGAAAGGTAGTATTGTGAAACACTGCAGAAACGAACGACTTCCTTACTTTTGCTCCGACTGACCATGCTTCGTGAAACTTTCCCAGATCCTCAGTTGAGGATTTTTGCTGCTGCAAGTTACCTCAGAACCCCTATTAACTCGTAATGTATTGACCGAATCGCAAACAGAAAGCATTTAACACGGAACACAAACAAAACTGGCATACCTAATGCATGTTCAGACACAGCGAAGCATGAATGCTAAATGTGAGACAGTCCGAGGGCATGAGGCATAAAGTAATCTCACAACTAACAACAGGGCAATTCCAAACTACTCTTTCAAACATACTGCAGCCTTAGTGCACCACCACTTCCCAGACAATGCTGAAAAGAGAGAAAGAAAGAATATAATAAGTATGGGCCATAAAAAAGTGAATTTCACCAATCACAGTCTCGATTAGATTACCTTTCCCTTCCGGTGTCTCCAGGACGGAAATGCAGGAAATGGGAGAAATTCAATAACATATGCATTGGAAAGATTTTCCCATTCGCCAGAAAGCCAAATAACGATGAATCGACTCACCGCCGGACTTTGTTTCACAACAGCGATGAAATAACAGTCTCCATTCGGTTCCAGTAAAACCTCAACTTGCCTGGAACATAAACCAATCGCTGAGCTGCTTGCGATTTTCTGCTGGGGAGGCGAATAACATCATGGCAGCTGAGAGACCTGACAATACTCGGCGCCTGTCCGCAGTTAATTCTCCGAGAACATCAATGCAGCGGGGATCGAAGCAGCATTCGAGCTGATCAGCTGAAATGACAGTGGTGGGATTCGAGCCCGGAACCTGGATCCAGCGCCTTAGACCGCTCGGCCACACTACCAGACAGCCTGCCCAGCCATTTTCTTGCATTTCGAATTGTGCTCCTGCATAACCACACATGCAAAGTCACATGAAAAGGGTTCCATGGTCCCTGTCCGACTCGCACAGCAGCTGGTATGTGCCCGGCTACAATGTCTATTTCGCAGCAGATAATGAAAGCCCATCAATCCAGACAAAAATCAATGGTAAGCTGTGTCTATCTTCTCAGACTCTTTTCAGCCAGAAATGTATCTTTGACTGCGTGAGAAGAGATGTTCGGTAATGATTTGGTCAAATCACCATGAGCTGCTTGACATTACTTCAATTTCGATTCTTGCTTTGCTGAATGATTTCACCGATTGCTCGAAACAGGACAACGTTCACGTTTACACGGAACACGAAACACACCGGACTACAGGGAAAATGCACAAAGCTGAGCAGGCCGTGTTCCACATCATACGGTGCACTATATTTTCAGTCACTGTGTCTGTTTTGCAAAGAATGTTCTCCACCCTAAAACCGGAGGTAGCATTACAATCCGACAACGACAGATCACCTTGTGAGGATGATATGACCTCGGGGCTGGTTCGAGATGCCACTTTCCTTGCCTTTTACCTTAACCGTGCAATTGGCTGCAGGGATATTCACACCTGGACATGAGCCACATCGATACCGACTGACTTGGAAACCTGTGTGGGAAGCGACGAGAAGCGACTCAATAAATCTTGCTAAATTCCATGGTGCTCATTAGAAATGCAGTTTCTGTTCACCTCAATTTAAAAGGCAGTTTCTGAACATAGTAACTGAAGTCAAAAGGTAATTATCTCACTCCACCCCAATTCCGGGAGAGGTGCTAACTGCACTTGATTGCTTTTTGTTCTCGATGTGAAGAGTTCTCAGGCATGAGTCACCTTCACGTCTCTTGGTGCTGAGTGACTTACAAAGAAGGAGTTTCACCAGAGCTGCAACTGCCTCACTTTCCCACTCGCCCTGCCCGTTTACAGTTTCCTGCTCGTCAGTGATTTAAAGAAAACCAAAAGGTTGCGATGTTATTCTGCAGCCTCTCTGTCAATTCCTCCGTTTCAGTTCCAACATGGCTTAGATCTCGGGGCTCACCTTAATACTAGCGACGCTATGAAACCACAAGTCCAGAGGTTCCTCTGGGAGTGCAATTTCTTTCATTGCTGTTGCTGATTGAATGAGTCACTAACGTGCGAACTGATCCAAACCATGATTCAGCACCTCTGCTGCCAATTCTCGCACGTTGAATAACGACAGAGAGTTTCCAAATGAGGCCTTGCAGAGACGACTTTGGTTTACATTTGACAGACAGACTAGTTCAGGAATCAGTGGTGCGCTGATCAGTAGCACCAGCGCATCAGCTTCTTCCCTGTCTTTGAACCGGTCCGCCTGCGCAAGGAATGCAAATGCGGGACAGTTTTTCGTGGAAGGGATCAGAACGCGGTAACTAGACTCTCAAACAGAATGACTTATGATCAGAACCAGGTTTTACAATGGTTCTGATCAGAACAAGCCTTTACAATGCTTTGCTCACTAATTAAATGGAAGTGCATCACATTTCACAAAGAGAGCAGATTTGTTCGAGCATTTTCGAAGGCAGATTTGCAGATGGGAGAGCAAGCAAGAAAGCTCCGTTCTTGTCCGTGTAAAAGGCTGCAATTGAAGAACAAAGCAGTTTCTGCCCAGCTTCGAACTGGGGACCTTTCGCGTGTGAGGCGAACGTGATGACCACTACACTACAGAAACGAGCTTCAGCCGAGCGCGTTGCGGCTCTGTGGCATCCAGCACTGAAAGTTGAAGCCATTCTACGTTTCACCTTTCTTTTTCCAATAGCTCGTTGTTATCCAGGGAAATTGACATCTTGAAAAAGTCAAAAAATATAGACTGAAATTAGTGACAAAATATAGACAAGGATGTCGTCAATGTTTGGACTGGAGTGTGAAGTGGAATAAGCTGGGACAACTTTCCCGGCAGCATAACGGCTGCGACATGGTTTTATGGAAGGGTTGTAAACTGAGTATTTACGTGTTTTACACAAGCTAGGGTGAGTTGGAATCTCGAGAGCATAGGTTTAAGGTGAGTGGTCTGAAATTGACAAAGGACCCCGACGCACATTTTCCACTCACAAGGTTGTGGGTGTATGGAATGAGCTACCAGAGGGAGTGGAGGAGGCTATTGCACTCAGAAAATTGCAATGGTAATCGGATGAGTTTCTGGATAGGATGGGTTTAGAGGGATTGAGGAGAAATGCTGTGGAACGGGACTTGTTTAATTTTGGTGATGTGGTGAGCATGGATGAGATACACCGAAGTCTCTGTTTCCACGCGGTGTACCCCAATAACCTTGCGTTGCTTACACCGGTTTTAAAGGATTACTTTTCAGCGGAGCTTGTCGTCGCAGTCTGTAGCACAATCATTTAGTCTGTTCGACTGCTCACGGGAAAGGTAGTATTGTGAAACACTGCAGAAACGAACGACTTCCTTACTTTTGCTCCGACTGACCATGCTTCGTGAAACTTTCCCAGATCCTCAGTTGAGGATTTTTGCTGCTGCAAGTTACCTCAGAACCCCTATTAACTCGTAATGTATTGACCGAATCGCAAACAGAAAGCATTTAACACGGAACACAAACAAAACTGGCATACCTAATGCATGTTCAGACACAGCGAAGCATGAATGCTAAATGTGAGACAGTCCGAGGGCATGAGGCATAAAGTAATCTCACAACTAACAACAGGGCAATTCCAAACTACTCTTTCAAACATACTGCAGCCTTAGTGCACCACCACTTCCCAGACAATGCTGAAAAGAGAGAAAGAAAGAATATAATAAGTATGGGCCATAAAAAAGTGAATTTCACCAATCACAGTCTCGATTAGATTACCTTTCCCTTCCGGTGTCTCCAGGACGGAAATGCAGGAAATGGGAGAAATTCAATAACATATGCATTGGAAAGATTTTCCCATTCGCCAGAAAGCCAAATAACGATGAATCGACTCACCGCCGGACTTTGTTTCACAACAGCGATGAAATAACAGTCTCCATTCGGTTCCAGTAAAACCTCAACTTGCCTGGAACATAAACCAATCGCTGAGCTGCTTGCGATTTTCTGCAGGGGAGGCGAATAACATCATGGCAGCTGAGAGACCTGACAATACTCGGCGCCTGTCCGCAGTTAATTCTCCGAGAACATCAATGCAGCGGGGATCGAAGCAGCATTCGAGCTGATCAGCTGAAATGACAGTGGTGGGATTCGAGCCCGGAACCTGGATCCAGCGCCTTAGACCGCTCGGCCACACTACCAGACAGCCTGCCCAGCCATTTTCTTGCATTTCGAATTGTGCTCCTGCATAACCACACATGCAAAGTCACATGAAAAGGGTTCCATGGTCCCTGTCCGACTCGCACAGCAGCTGGTATGTGCCCGGCTACAATGTCTATTTCGCAGCAGATAATGAAAGCCCATCAATCCAGACAAAAATCAATGGTAAGCTGTGTCTATCTTCTCAGACTCTTTTCAGCCAGAAATGTATCTTTGACTGCGTGAGAAGAGATGTTCGGTAATGATTTGGTCAAATCACCATGAGCTGCTTGACATTACTTCAATTTCGATTCTTGCTTTGCTGAATGATTTCACCGATTGCTCGAAACAGGACAACGTTCACGTTTACACGGAACACGAAACACACCGGACTACAGGGAAAATGCACAAAGCTGAGCAGGCCGTGTTCCACATCATACGGTGCACTATATTTTCAGTCACTGTGTCTGTTTTGCAAAGAATGTTCTCCACCCTAAAACCGGAGGTAGCATTACAATCCGACAACGACAGATCACCTTGTGAGGATGATATGACCTCGGGGCTGGTTCGAGATGCCACTTTCCTTGCCTTTTACCTTAACCGTGCAATTGGCTGCAGGGATATTCACACCTGGACATGAGCCACATCGATACCGACTGACTTGGAAACCTGTGTGGGAAGCGACGAGAAGCGACTCAATAAATCTTGCTAAATTCCATGGTGCTCATTAGAAATGCAGTTTCTGTTCACCTCAATTTAAAAGGCAGTTTCTGAACATAGTAACTGAAGTCAAAAGGTAATTATCTCACTCCACCCCAAGTCCGGGAGAGGTGCTAACTGCACTTGATTGCTTTTTGTTCTCGATGTGAAGAGTTCTCAGGCATGAGTCACCTTCACGTCTCTTGGTGCTGAGTGACTTACAAAGAAGGAGTTTCACCAGAGCTGCAACTGCCTCACTTTCCCACTCGCCCTGCCCGTTTACAGTTTCCTGCTCGTCAGTGATTTAAAGAAAACCAAAAGGTTGCGATGTTATTCTGCAGCCTCTCTGTCAATTCCTCCGTTTCAGTTCCAACATGGCTTAGATCTCGGGGCTCACCTTAATACTAGCGACGCTATGAAACCACAAGTCCAGAGGTTCCTCTGGGAGTGCAATTTCTTTCATTGCTGTTGCTGATTGAATGAGTCACTAACGTGCGAACTGATCCAAACCATGATTCAGCACCTCTGCTGCCAATTCTCGCACGTTGAATAACGACAGAGAGTTTCCAAATGAGGCCTTGCAGAGACGACTTTGGTTTACATTTGACAGACAGACTAGTTCAGGAATCAGTGGTGCGCTGATCAGTAGCACCAGCGCATCAGCTTCTTCCCTGTCTTTGAACCGGTCCGCCTGCGCAAGGAATGCAAATGCGGGACAGTTTTTCGTGGAAGGGATCAGAACGCGGTAACTAGACTCTCAAACAGAATGACTTATGATCAGAACCAGGTTTTACAATGGTTCTGATCAGAACAAGCCTTTACAATGCTTTGCTCACTAATTAAATGGAAGTGCATCACATTTCACAAAGAGAGCAGATTTGTTCGAGCATTTTCGAAGGCAGATTTGCAGATGGGAGAGCAAGCAAGAAAGCTCCGTTCTTGTCCGTGTAAAAGGCTGCAATTGAAGAACAAAGCAGTTTCTGCCCAGCTTCGAACTGGGGACCTTTCGCGTGTGAGGCGAACGTGATGACCACTACACTACAGAAACGAGCTTCAGCCGAGCGCGTTGCGGCTCTGTGGCATCCAGCACTGAAAGTTGAAGCCATTCTACGTTTCACCTTTCTTTTTCCAATAGCTCGTTGTTATCCAGGGAAATTGACATCTTGAAAAAGTCAAAAAATATAGACTGAAATTAGTGACAAAATATAGACAAGGATGTCGTCAATGTTTGGACTGGAGTGTGAAGTGGAATAAGCTGGGACAACTTTCCCGGCAGCATAACGGCTGCGACATGGTTTTATGGAAGGGTTGTAAACTGAGTATTTACGTGTTTTACACAAGCTAGGGTGAGTTGGAATCTCGAGAGCATAGGTTTAAGGTGAGTGGTCTGAAATTGACAAAGGACCCCGACGCACATTTTCCACTCACAAGGTTGTGGGTGTATGGAATGAGCTACCAGAGGGAGTGGAGGAGGCTATTGCACTCAGAAAATTGCAATGGTAATCGGATGAGTTTCTGGATAGGATGGGTTTAGAGGGATTGAGGAGAAATGCTGTGGAACGGGACTTGTTTAATTTTGGTGATGTGGTGAGCATGGATGAGATACACCGAAGTCTCTGTTTCCACGCGGTGTACCCCAATAACCTTGCGTTGCTTACACCGGTTTTAAAGGATTACTTTTCAGCGGAGCTTGTCGTCGCAGTCTGTAGCACAATCATTTAGTCTGTTCGACTGCTCACGGGAAAGGTAGTATTGTGAAACACTGCAGAAACGAACGACTTCCTTACTTTTGCTCCGACTGACCATGCTTCGTGAAACTTTCCCAGATCCTCAGTTGAGGATTTTTGCTGCTGCAAGTTACCTCAGAACCCCTATTAACTCGTAATGTATTGACCGAATCGCAAACAGAAAGCATTTAACACGGAACACAAACAAAACTGGCATACCTAATGCATGTTCAGACACAGCGAAGCATGAATGCTAAATGTGAGACAGTCCGAGGGCATGAGGCATAAAGTAATCTCACAACTAACAACAGGGCAATTCCAAACTACTCTTTCAAACATACTGCAGCCTTAGTGCACCACCACTTCCCAGACAATGCTGAAAAGAGAGAAAGAAAGAATATAATAAGTATGGGCCATAAAAAAAGTGAATTTCACCAATCACAGTCTCGATTAGATTACCTTTCCCTTCCGGTGTCTCCAGGACGGAAATGCAGGAAATGGGAGAAATTCAATAACATATGCATTGGAAAGATTTTCCCATTCGCCAGAAAGCCAAATAACGATGAATCGACTCACCGCCGGACTTTGTTTCACAACAGCGATGAAATAACAGTCTCCATTCGGTTCCAGTAAAACCTCAACTTGCCTGGAACATAAACCAATCGCTGAGCTGCTTGCGATTTTCTGCAGGGGAGGCGAATAACATCATGGCAGCTGAGAGACCTGACAATACTCGGCGCCTGTCCGCAGTTAATTCTCCGAGAACATCAATGCAGCGGGGATCGAAGCAGCATTCGAGCTGATCAGCTGAAATGACAGTGGTGGGATTCGAGCCCGGAACCTGGATCCAGCGCCTTAGACCGCTCGGCCACACTACCAGACAGCCTGCCCAGCCATTTTCTTGCATTTCGAATTGTGCTCCTGCATAACCACACATGCAAAGTCACATGAAAAGGGTTCCATGGTCCCTGTCCGACTCGCACAGCAGCTGGTATGTGCCCGGCTACAATGTCTATTTCGCAGCAGATAATGAAAGCCCATCAATCCAGACAAAAATCAATGGTAAGCTGTGTCTATCTTCTCAGACTCTTTTCAGCCAGAAATGTATCTTTGACTGCGTGAGAAGAGATGTTCGGTAATGATTTGGTCAAATCACCATGAGCTGCTTGACATTACTTCAATTTCGATTCTTGCTTTGCTGAATGATTTCACCGATTGCTCGAAACAGGACAACGTTCACGTTTACACGGAACACGAAACACACCGGACTACAGGGAAAATGCACAAAGCTGAGCAGGCCGTGTTCCACATCATACGGTGCACTATATTTTCAGTCACTGTGTCTGTTTTGCAAAGAATGTTCTCCACCCTAAAACCGGAGGTAGCATTACAATCCGACAACGACAGATCACCTTGTGAGGATGATATGACCTCGGGGCTGGTTCGAGATGCCACTTTCCTTGCCTTTTACCTTAACCGTGCAATTGGCTGCAGGGATATTCACACCTGGACATGAGCCACATCGATACCGACTGACTTGGAAACCTGTGTGGGAAGCGACGAGAAGCGACTCAATAAATCTTGCTAAATTCCATGGTGCTCATTAGAAATGCAGTTTCTGTTCACCTCAATTTAAAAGGCAGTTTCTGAACATAGTAACTGAAGTCAAAAGGTAATTATCTCACTCCACCCCAATTCCGGGAGAGGTGCTAACTGCACTTGATTGCTTTTTGTTCTCGATGTGAAGAGTTCTCAGGCATGAGTCACCTTCACGTCTCTTGGTGCTGAGTGACTTACAAAGAAGGAGTTTCACCAGAGCTGCAACTGCCTCACTTTCCCACTCGCCCTGCCCGTTTACAGTTTCCTGCTCGTCAGTGATTTAAAGAAAACCAAAAGGTTGCGATGTTATTCTGCAGCCTCTCTGTCAATTCCTCCGTTTCAGTTCCAACATGGCTTAGATCTCGGGGCTCACCTTAATACTAGCGACGCTATGAAACCACAAGTCCAGAGGTTCCTCTGGGAGTGCAATTTCTTTCATTGCTGTTGCTGATTGAATGAGTCACTAACGTGCGAACTGATCCAAACCATGATTCAGCACCTCTGCTGCCAATTCTCGCACGTTGAATAACGACAGAGAGTTTCCAAATGAGGCCTTGCAGAGACGACTTTGGTTTACATTTGACAGACAGACTAGTTCAGGAATCAGTGGTGCGCTGATCAGTAGCACCAGCGCATCAGCTTCTTCCCTGTCTTTGAACCGGTCCGCCTGCGCAAGGAATGCAAATGCGGGACAGTTTTTCGTGGAAGGGATCAGAACGCGGTAACTACACTCTCAAACAGAATGACTTATGATCAGAACCAGGTTTTACAATGGTTCTGATCAGAACAAGCCTTTACAATGCTTTGCTCACTAATTAAATGGAAGTGCATCACATTTCACAAAGAGAGCAGATTTGTTCGAGCATTTTCGAAGGCAGATTTGCAGATGGGAGAGCAAGCAAGAAAGCTCCGTTCTTGTCCGTGTAAAAGGCTGCAATTGAAGAACAAAGCAGTTTCTGCCCAGCTTCGAACTGGGGACCTTTCGCGTGTGAGGCGAACGTGATGACCACTACACTACAGAAACGAGCTTCAGCCGAGCGCGTTGCGGCTCTGTGGCATCCAGCACTGAAAGTTGAAGCCATTCTACGTTTCACCTTTCTTTTTCCAATAGCTCGTTGTTATCCAGGGAAATTGACATCTTGAAAAAGTCAAAAAATATAGACTGAAATTAGTGACAAAATATAGACAAGGATGTCGTCAATGTTTGGACTGGAGTGTGAAGTGGAATAAGCTGGGACAACTTTCCCGGCAGCATAACGGCTGCGACATGGTTTTATGGAAGGGTTGTAAACTGAGTATTTACGTGTTTTACACAAGCTAGGGTGAGTTGGAATCTCGAGAGCATAGGTTTAAGGTGAGTGGTCTGAAATTGACAAAGGACCCCGACGCACATTTTCCACTCACAAGGTTGTGGGTGTATGGAATGAGCTACCAGAGGGAGTGGAGGAGGCTATTGCACTCAGAAAATTGCAATGGTAATCGGATGAGTTTCTGGATAGGATGGGTTTAGAGGGATTGAGGAGAAATGCTGTGGAACGGGACTTGTTTAATTTTGGTGATGTGGTGAGCATGGATGAGATACACCGAAGTCTCTGTTTCCACGCGGTGTACCCCAATAACCTTGCGTTGCTTACACCGGTTTTAAAGGATTACTTTTCAGCGGAGCTTGCCGTCGCAGTCTGTAGCACAATCATTTAGTCTGTTCGACTGCTCACGGGAAAGGTAGTATTGTGAAACACTGCAGAAACGAACGACTTCCTTACTTTTGCTCCGACTGACCATGCTTCGTGAAACTTTCCCAGATCCTCAGTTGAGGATTTTTGCTGCTGCAAGTTACCTCAGAACCCCTATTAACTCGTAATGTATTGACCGAATCGCAAACAGAAAGCATTTAACACGGAACACAAACAAAACTGGCATACCTAATGCATGTTCAGACACAGCGAAGCATGAATGCTAAATGTGAGACAGTCCGAGGGCATGAGGCATAAAGTAATCTCACAACTAACAACAGGGCAATTCCAAACTACTCTTTCAAACATACTGCAGCCTTAGTGCACCACCACTTCCCAGACAATGCTGAAAAGAGAGAAAGAAAGAATATAATAAGTATGGGCCATAAAAAAAGTGAATTTCACCAATCACAGTCTCGATTAGATTACCTTTCCCTTCCGGTGTCTCCAGGACGGAAATGCAGGAAATGGGAGAAATTCAATAACATATGCATTGGAAAGATTTTCCCATTCGCCAGAAAGCCAAATAACGATGAATCGACTCACCGCCGGACTTTGTTTCACAACAGCGATGAAATAACAGTCTCCATTCGGTTCCAGTAAAACCTCAACTTGCCTGGAACATAAACCAATCGCTGAGCTGCTTGCGATTTTCTGCAGGGGAGGCGAATAACATCACGTTGCAGCAGAGAGTCTTGACAATATTCGGCACGTTTCCACAGTTAATTCCTCTGGAAAACCAATGCAGCAGGGATCGAAGCAGCATTTTAGCAGTGCGGCGGAGTTGATCAGCTGAAATGACAGTGGTGGGATTCGAGCCCACGCCCCTTTCCGGACTGGAACCGGGATCCAGCGCCTTAGACCGCTCGGCCACACTACCAGACAGCCTGAGCGTCCATTTTCTTGCATTTCGAATTGTGCTCCTGCATAACCACACATGCAAAGTCACATGAAAAGGGTTCCATGGTCCCTGTCCGACTCGCACAGCAGCTGGTATGTGCCCGGCTACAATGTCTATTTCGCAGCAGATAATGAAAGCCCATCAATCCAGACAAAAATCAATGGTAAGCTGTGTCTATCTTCTCAGACTCTTTTCAGCCAGAAATGTATCTTTGACTGCGTGAGAAGAGATGTTCGGTAATGATTTGGTCAAATCACCATGAGCTGCTTGACATTACTTCAATTTCGATTCTTGCTTTGCTGAATGATTTCACCGATTGCTCGAAACAGGACAACGTTCACGTTTACACGGAACACGAAACACACCGGACTACAGGGAAAATGCACAAAGCTGAGCAGGCCGTGTTCCACATCATACGGTGCACTATATTTTCAGTCACTGTGTCTGTTTTGCAGGATAAGAGTCCAAAAGAATGTTTTCCACCTAATACCGGAGGTAGCATTACAATTCGACAACGACAGATCACCTTGTGAGGATGATATGACCTCGGGGCCAGTTCGAGATGCCACTTTCCTTGCCTTTTACCTTAACCGTGCAATTGGCTGCAGGGATATTCACACCTGGACATGAGCCACATCGATACCGACTGACTTGGAAACCTGTGTGGGAAGCGACGAGAAGCGACTCAATAAATCTTGCTAAATTCCATGGTGCTCATTAGAAATGCAGTTTCTGTTCACCTCAATTTAAAAGGCAGTTTCTGAAAATAGTAACTGAAGTCAAAAGGTAATTATCTCACCCCACCCCCACTCCGGGAGAGGTGCTAACTGCCCTTGAGTGCTTTTTGTTCTCGATGTGAAGAGCTCTCACGCCTGAGTCACCTTCACGTCTCTTGTTGCTGGGTGACTTACAATGAAGGAGGTTCATCAGAGCTGCAACTGCCTCACTTTCCCACTCGCCCTCCCGAGTTTCCTGCTCGTCAGTGTTTTAAAGGAAACCAAAAGTTTGCGATGTTATTCTGCAGCCTCTCTGTCAATTCCTCCGTTTCAGCCAACATGGCTTAGATCTCGGGGCTCACCTTAATACTAGCGAGGCTATGAAATCACAAGTCCAGAGGTTCCTCTGAGAGTGCAATTTCTTTCATTGCTGTTGCTGATTGAATAAGTCACTAACGTGCGAACTGCTCCAAACCATGATTCAGCACCTCTGCTGCCAATTCTCGTACGTTGAATAATGACAGAGAGCTTCCAAATGAGGCCTTGCAGAGACGACTTTGGTGTACATTTGACAGACAGACTAGTTCAGGAATCAGTGGTGTACTGTGACACCAGCGCATCATCTTATTCCCTGTCTTTGAACCGGTCCGCCTGCGCAAGGAATGCAAACGCGGGACAGTTTTTCGTGGAAGGGATCAGAACGCGGTAACTACACTCTCAAACAGAATGACTTATGATCAGAACCAGGTTGGAGAAAACCTTTACAATGCTTTACTCACTAATTAAATGGAATTGCATCACATTTCACAAAGAGAGCAGATTTGTTCGAGCATTTTCGAAGGCAGGTTTGCAGATGGGAGAGCAGGCAAGAAAGCTCCGTTTACGTCCGTGTAAAAGGCTGCAAATGAAGAACGAAGCAGCTTCTGGCCAGTTTCGAACTGGGGACGTGTCGCGTGTGAGGCGGACGTGATGATCACTACACTACAGAAACAAGCCTCAGCTGGGTGTACTGCTGTTCTGTGGCATCCAGCACTGAAAGTTGAAGCCATTCTACGTTTCACCTTTCTTTTTCCAATAGCTCGTTGTTATCCAGGGTAATTGACATCTTGAAAAAAGTTAAAAAAAAAAGAGGGACGTGAAATTGGTGTCAAAATATAGACAAGGATGTCGTCAATGTTTGGACTGTAGAGTGAAGTGGAATAGGCTGGGACAACCTTCCCGGCAGCATAACGGATACGACATGATTTTATGGAAGTGTTGTGAACTGAGCATTAACGTGTTTTACCCAAGCTAGGGTGAGTTGGAAACTCGAGAGCATAGGTTTAAGGTGAGTGGTCTGAAATTGACAAAGGACCCCGAGGCACATTTCCCACACACAAGGTTATGGGTGCATGGAATGAGCTACCAGAGGGAGCGGAGGAGGCTATTGCGCTCAGAAAATTGCAATGGTAATCGGATAGAGGAAATGAGGAAATGGGAGAAATTCAATAACATATGCATTGGAAAGATTTTCCCATTGGCCTTAAAACCAAACAACGAGGAATCGAGTCACCGCAGGACTTTGTTTCACAACAGCGATGAAATAAAAGTCTCCATTCCGTTCCAGTAAAAACTCAACTTGCCTGGAAAACAAAGCAACATTCAAGCTGCTTGCGATTTTCTGCGCGGGAGGAGAACATGACCATGACAGGACAGACACTTTAAATATTCAGCACATTCCCACACCGCAGTTGTGTTTTGAACATCAATATAGCGGGGATCGAAACTGCCTTTTAACAAACTGTTGGAGTTGATCAGCATAAATGGCAGTATTTTCTTTCAGCTGAAATAAATTCGGAACAAATTTGCATATATCATTAATCGTTCCAATGAGATAAATCTGATGCACTTCCGATTATTACAATGAACTGTGTGACTTTCAGTTCACTTAATAAAATGAAACGAACAAAAAAGCTTTCCTTGTGGTTTAACGTAATTCAGTTAAGCCATATGAGAACGGCTATTGAACCACAACATCACATTTATATCACTCGCCATAGCTACTTCTTCATGTGAGAGAGAACGTCACTGAAGAAATTATGAGTGAAGGCAAAATGTGGGTGTGAATATGACGGTGAATTATTGTTCACTGCTTCATTCTGAGCATGGCTACTTCTTGGATTTTGCTGTTATTGTAATTCTGGTGAAAGCAGAAACACAATGGTTTGGATTCAACTTAGCTCAAGACATTTCTCAACCACGACATTCACCACATGTTACCTTGATGAGGTCACATGTTACCCATTTCCAAAACGTGCTGAGGAGACCGAGAGATTACGGTGATGGATTATTATACCACCGTGCTCCGCATTCAGGGGTTCGAGTCACATTTTGGTTGCTAATTCCACAAACCACTGCTGCATTTTTACATTGCATCTCACACCATACACTGGATCGAGAATTTTGTTCTTGTGCTTCACTGTACGGGAGACTCACGAATAATCAACACCACATAAAAGTTGAAATAAAAAATGAGAGCAGATGTTCTATTCGGTTGTAAATTAAGTTGGTGTAATTAGAGGGAACACATTTTTTTCTTTATGCACCTCTTTCCATCTTGTCTTTCTATGAATTTACATCGACAGAAAGAGAAATAACTAACAAGTGATCTGGAGCACAAGTGTATGCAATGGGATTGCTCATGATTATTTTAACCTAACAGTCCACACAATGATTTGATCTGTATTTCAAACAGTCACTCGGAATTGGAACCGCAGCAAACTGCTCCAATGAAACTAACCTTTCTTTCTTCCACATGCAGCGTGATGAGTGACTTGCTAACTGTACAAGGTCAGCCAATTTTCTTCAGCAATCACAGCTTCTGTAAACAGCTACCTGTGCTGTGCAGAGTGTCATTTGATACACCCAGGTCACAGCACATTTCTTCTTCATGAGCTTATGAGCTTCGTTCCTGATCTGTTTGATAAACCTTTTCTATCACTTCATCCCATCCACTCACAATTCTCAATTTATGAATAAAATTTAGCGTTAGATCAAATGTTAAACAAAATGAATGCATGCCATTCAGCCCACCGAGTCTGCCCCACCATACAACGAACTCATGGTTGATCTGATAATCTTCAACTCCATTCTGCTCACTTACCTCGACAAACTTCATCATCTTTCTGATTAAATACCTGACACAGTTTGAAAATACCCAACAACTTCGCCTCTACTTCGGTTGCCAAAAAAACCCCACAGATTCTTTGAGCATGGAAATTACTCTTCATTTCTGAATTAAATGGGCGATATCTCATTCTGAGATTATGTCCTGTGGTGCTCTCATCAGAGCATAGGCCAAACCACCTGCCTATATCTACCCTGTCAAGATCCCACGGCTTTGTTTCAAGGAGAATAATCCAAGCCTGACCAATCATTCCAAGAAGCTCCATTTTATCCAAAGTTGACAACATCCTCGTAAATCTCTGTTGTCCCTTACAGCACGGGAACTGGAACTTGAAATCAGATAGCGATTGGAATCGGATTAGTCCACACATGGACCAAATACAGTAATGATAACTTTGACAAATGAGAATCTAATCATATTCTATTGACATTCAATGACTTCGTTGTAACTGAAGTCCTCCGTGTAATCGCCCTCGGAGCTAATATTTAGGAGAAATGTTACCTGACCGCCCAAATAAAGAAGTTGACTACAAAAAAATGTCCGTCAGTCGACTCTGGTTGATAATTAACACAACTCATGTCTCCGTGAAGTCTGCATCATTTGTTAGGCACAAATTAGATGTGTAACAGAACTCGCTTCATTTGCCTGGATGTGTGAAGCTTCAATACCACTGAAGGAACTGGACCTCGTCCACGACAATGCAGTCACTTAACTGTACCACGTTCAACACCTGAATGTTTATTACCCTCACTGCTAAGGCACGATTGCAGTAGAGTGCACCACCTCCAAGATGTATGGAGTAAGTCATCCAGGCTGTGTTGACAGAACATTCAAAGCTCAAAAACTGTGCTGACTATAAGGACAAGGTTGAAGATGCACTGAAGCGCGACCATTTGCAAGTTACCCGCCAAGGCACATACCGGCATGACTTGAAGATGTATCAGTGGTAAATCCATTGAGTGATGAAGCTGTCTTGATCGTCAAAGTGGTATACTTCAGCCCTCCATCCTTTGTCTTACAAATTTTAAAATGTCAATTATTGCATTGACCAGACTTGTGCTCATTCTATTAGTTGTTTCCTAAACTGGCGGTTGCTAAAGATCGAATATCACCCACAACCGAGGGTCAACAACAGAAAATATCCAAAAATACTCTCGACCATCTGAACTCCCTGTCCAAAAATCTTCAGTGATCTGTGAATATCCACTCCAAGATCCCTTTGTTCCTGTTTGTTCTGTTCTCCACTCAGAATCCTCACTGTTATTGTTTCAACTCCCCAAATTCGTTACCACTTATTGGTCTGGATTCAATTCCATTCGCCGGTTTTATGTTCCACCTGATTGATACATCTCTGCAGGCCCTGACATTATTCATCATAGTCAAATGCACGACCAATTGTTGCATCCACTGCAAATTTCTAAATCATGACTCCTACAACTAAGTCTGAATCGTTGATCTCTGTCACGAAACAGTGGAACTCCACTGGAAACAAGCGTCCAAACATGGTTCATTGCTGGATGTGATGAACACCTGCAATTACAGCACAACCGGACCCCTGATGTCATTTGTCAACATGCTGGTGACTCTGCCAGTTGGCCTCCTGAGTGATCCCTTCTCACACATGGGAGTGGTGAATGACCTGTCCACATTGTGCCTGGGCACGTAGGTTTACACTTCAGCGGGTAATTGAATCCTTTCCCGAAGTCCCCCTATGGACCTGACATCTTGGCGGTGTGTGTATCCATGTGTCTATTTAGATTGGATAATCAGTTGAATTTGAGTCCACGCAGAGATGACTCCCAATTTTCCCCGTCATCCGTGTATTTTTTTTCTTCTTCTTTATTCTCCCACGGAGTGTGGCCATCATGGTCTGAACATTATTTGTTGTGCATTCTTCATTCACCTTGAATTGAGTCAGAGGGATTCTATCGTTGAAAAGCACTGTTGTGAGTCTGGAGTCGTATGTTGGCAGGTCTCATTAAGAATGGCAAATTCCCCTTTCCAAGGGACACGAATGAATGGGCTTTCAGCTAATTCAAACCTTTTGCCTCTGTTCCTATGATCGGGGTTATTATTCCAAATTTTATTCATCGATTTAAATACCAGCAGCTGCCATGTTCCAGTCTCCAAGTGTTGTTAGCCCAATATATCGCCACTACATTTGCATTTGACACGAAAATTGGTGAGTAGCAGAAAGCATAGGGGTCGTCAAAGAATAGAGAATAATATAGATAGACGGGAGAGTAGAGCGGAGAAGTGGCAGACGGAGTTCAATCGAGGCAAATGTGAAGTGATGCATTTTGGGAAGCCTAATTCTTGAACCAACGACACAGTAAACGGAACAGCCTTGGAGAAATTTGATGAGCGGAGAGATCTGGGAGTTCAGGTCCTTTGTACCATGACGATGGTGGCACAGGTCGACAGAGCGATCAAGAAAGCAAATGGCATGCTTGTCGTCAGAGGACCGGGCTTTGAATGTAAGAGCTGGCAGGTCATGCAAAAATTGTAGAAGATTTTGGGTCGGCCGCGTTTAGGAACACTGCACAGTTCTGGTCGTCAAGTTACGCAGTTGATGTGGACGTTTACGAAAGGGTGTAGAGAAGGTTTACGAGGATGTTGCTGGTATGGAAGATGTTTGCTGTGAAGAGAGGTTAAGAAGTTTATGATTGTTTTCGGTGAATAAAAAGAGATTGAGGGGTCCTGATTGAGGTCTACAACATCTTGCAGGGTAAAGACCGGGTGTATAGAGATGCTTTTTCCCCAGGTAAGGGATTCAATAATGAGAGGTCTCACATTCAAATTGAGAGGTGAAACGTTTAAGGAAGATAGATGTAGAAAGTATTTAGCACAGAGGGTGGTAGGTGCTGGAACACGTTTCTAGCAGAGGTAGTACAGGCAGGCACGGTCGTTTCATTCAAGGTGCGCCTTAATAGATGCGTGAGTAAGTGGGGAGCAGATGGAAACAGGTGCTTAGGAATTGGGTGATTGGTTTAGACAGTTGATTTTGTTCATCCCAGGCTGGGAGGTCCAAAAGGCCTGTTCCTGGGCCATAAATGTTCTGTGTTCTTTATTCTTCTTTGTTCACTACACTACCATCTCAATGCTACGTTGCTCCATCTCAGAGAATGACATTGGCAATTCCAATCATCTCAGAGGGAGTGAGAATATGACATGTGGCTGTGTTGGAATGAAACTGATGTATGCTGTACTGGAGTGTTTGCTGGGAGCAAGAGGATGATGTGATGAAAAAACAGTTCTTACCTATCAAAATAACCAAACAGTGCATTGTAAAGGAAAATTGCACTGAATGCTTGCAATACATCGACCTCTCGCTTAAGGCTGCAGCACGCTTCCACTGAGACAATCGGCAGTGCGGGTTAATGCTGCTGTTGTACCTTAATAATCTAATAACCGGAGACAAATATACCCTTCCTCCCCGCCTTTGACCAGGAGAACTCCCAGCCTCGGAATTTCATGCGCCTCTGTATCATCATAAAAGGACCATGTGCTCACCGATCGCATCACTGGTGCGACACAGTAGCTTCATGTGCTCATTTCCATCCCAATTTCCCGTTTGATCATTTCAACTGCACAATTGAGTCTGGGTGGAGGAATTGGGATTATGTGATCCACTGTAGAAATGGGTACTTCCTTGTGTGGGGAAACTCGTGTGGCAACAATCGTGAAACCTCATTACTGTTGGGAACATACATTTCAACAATATCCTGCAGTATCCCTTGAGAATTTGATGTTTTGTAAAAATCTATCACCCTCACTCTTCAACATGCAGTGCTCGATGGAACATACTCAGCCTCTTGAAATATCCAATTTGAATATACAGCCAATTCTGAGTTCCCACATGTCTATTATTGCTCGCCAAATAGTCCTGTTGTGTCTCTGCATTCTTCCTAACATGCTCTATGTCACTGTCGTTACTGCTCTTTTCAAACACGCATCTCTGCATGGCCCAGGGATCGTATAATGTTCAGTGTTGTGCGTTGTGGCCGCAGGAACCTCGATTGAATCCGAGTTACGGCATGTAATGTTCTACCCATTTTAACTCCTTGTGGTACATGCCAAAGAAACACAGAAATGAATTAATTGATTTGACGTGAAAACTTTCTTTGACATTATGATTTTTTCATCAAACCCCTCTCTCACACATCTCTCTGAGATAAATGTCAGAATTCAGACTCACCCATTCTTGGAGACTTCTCTCCCTCTCACAATCACTGACCTCCTTTAAGTTCCCCCTCCCATTTCCATTACAATCATTTTCAAATTGAACGCTGTTCAGTCTGTGCTGCTGCTCTCCCTGTTGCTGGGTGAACATGCCTCAATCATACCATTGCGACCTTCAGAGCAGTCAATCCATTTCGATACCGTGGTTTTGAGATCAATGTTCAAGTAGCACCTTTTACTGGCATGGATCAGATATTATTGGAACTTGAGGCTCAGGAAAAGAACACAGGGCAGCACTGAGGAAAAGAAAGTTTTTTTTCAAAACGACCTCTTTCTGCGGATTGCAACATCATTTATTTCACTTGCTCATTCGGCTCTATCTAGACTATGGTGTGCAGTTCTGCAATCACATTAGCACTGGAAACGATGCAGGGGTGATTTACCAGGACATAGTCTGAGTAGAAGAGCTCCTGTTATGAAGAGAGATTGGATAGACTGGATAGACTTAGAGCAGAAGAGATCGAGAGGAGACATGATTGAGATACACAAAATAATCAGGGATACGGATAGTGTAGACTGAAACTAAAGTTTGCCAATAATGGAGAGATCACTCACGGGGTAATAGATTTAAGAACAGAGGAAGAAAGTTTTGAGTGAATGCGCAGATATTCGTTTTGAAACGGCGGGTGGTTGAAATCTGGAACTCAGTGCATGCAAAGGTTGGAGAGGCAGAAATCCTCATATCTTTTAGAAGTATTCCGATGTTAATTTTTGACGACAAGATGTACAAGGCTGTCGATCAATTGATTTATAAAAAGAGTTTGGATAGTTAATCAATTATAGATTTCCAGTACTGATACATAGGCTTCTTTTTGCATTGAACTCCAGGGCAATACCACTGCCTGTCACTGCGTGAGATTGGGTTCATTTCGCATCCGGGTCGGGCGCTTGCAGCTTGAGAGGGCTAACAGGCCAGAAACCTGCATTCGATTCCAGAATTATGTGACTGACTGTGTGGAATTTGCACGCTCCTTTTCTCTTCTCCTCCGTGTGGGTTTCTTCCGGCTGCTCCAATTCCTTCTCACTGTCCAAAGATGTGCACTTCAGGTAGATGGCAAACAAAACCTGAATGGACTGTATAATCAAAGACAAAATCAAAGACAAAAGTAGGAATCGCAGCTCAGGGAAACCGAATGACCATTTGGGGTCAACAGACCATTCCTTGGAACAGTTTTTGATTCGCAATGTTAACTCTGATTTCTCTCCAACGATGTTGCCTGACACGCTGAGCTTTTGAACTCATTTCTATTTTTGTAGGTGGATCAATAATGCGGGTTTAGAAAGATAGGGTGAGGGAGTGTGAATCTCTTCGACGGCACAGAGCAGACTCAATTGGCCAAATGGTTTCTGTCTGCATTGCGTCTATTTCCATTAACTCTGATTCTATAAGTTTTTTTGTCCTTTTTTTAGTCTTTGGTTTTTCACATCTCCCCTGAAATGTGGTTTCCAGAACAGAACAATGGACGTTTCGGGCATAAGCCACCACCAAACCGTTACCACCCGCTGCTTGGAAAACAAATACTCCATATCCTGCCTTGGGACCCTGCAATCGTACGGGATAAATGTGGATTTCAACATCTTCTTCAATTCCCCTCCCCTCACATTATCACAGTCCGAAGCATCCAACTCGGCACCACCCTCCGGACCTATTAATCTTTTCCCCCTCTGACTTATCACTTTCTCCCTCGCCCCCATCCAATTAGCGCTTTTCCAGCTACCTTCCACCCAACCCCAACTGCCGCCCATTCATCTCTCCGCCCCCACCTACACGTCTAATTCCTGATGAAAGGTTATGCCAGAAGCGTCGGTTCGCCTGCTCCTCGGACGCTGCCTGATCGGCTGTACTTTTCCAGCACGACAATCTCGTCATGGGGAAGATAAATTAGCTTAGCTCAGGCTCTTGATCTGAGACCGGAGAAGTGTGATTGAGGAAGAGTTGAAGGTGTAGAGTAAGGGGATAGATACGTGTTATAGGAAGAAATTTCTTATGGAAAATGTTTACAACCATAGATCGACGTTAAATGCAAGGGGAGGATAATCAGAGGAGATATAGGAAGACCATTTTCATTCTGAGAGTGTTTTAGAATTGGAACTCACTGTTTGAACGTGTGGTAAAGCTATGAGTCATCAAAACACTTCAGGAGTATTTAGCCGAATACTTGAGAAGCTGGAGCACACATGGATAAGGACCAGGTACTGGAAAATGGGGCGAAGACAAACAGATATCTGATCAAAGGTCTGAACACCATGTGGCAAATACCGAGCATGAAAGCATGGGAAGGGTAAAAGCATGGATGCTACTGTCGATCTGTTACAAGAGGTCTGTGGAATACTATACGAGTCAAAAGGTCACTGTGGCAGGATGGGGCCACTGTGGCTGGATGGGATAAGCACGGTGGAATGCTCCTCCACCAATTAGCAGAGTCAGACTGGGGCTGAATGGTTACTGTGACAGGCTGAGATAATAGCAATTAATACTGTCAGCCTTGCCAGCTAAATATCATCGTTGCAGGTTGTGACAATTCGTGACAATAAATCTTTAGGACTTGACTTTAAGTATTTAATTGATAGTTAGTAGCGTCAGTCTGCTTGAAACCCTTGTAGCAGAAAAATAAGACATTAAATATTTAATCAGCTTGGGACAGGAAAACATTGTGGTAGATGGGGTAGCGAAAAATCTAATCGTGACAGGTTAGTCTGGGCTGTAAGATCATTGCAGCAGAGGTGGCAGTAAAATATATAATCGTGACAATAGAAAAATCCTATTGGCAGAAGTAGAGCGATAGTGGTTTATTGGATAGAAGGAGTGAAATAATTCTGACTAACACAGTTGGGCATCCAGGTAAGCTAACAAAATTATAATAAAAGAAAAGGAGTAAAGAGCCACGAATCCTGAGTCTCGGGGTCGTTCAAGAAATTGCTTTCTGAGTGTCACGGTTTTTTGTCTGCAAATAAAAGATCTCATTGAAGAACTCCCCTGGAGATTTCTTATATGTTCTCGATGACAACCACAACTTTGAGTACAGTGAAACTGTGGCTAGCGCGGCTCGGTGGTGCAATGAAAAGCGCGTTAGATTTCTACAGCATTGTTAACGTTGCGATAGAAAGTTTGTTGTTTTGAGTTCCACCAGAATCGGAGTTCAGATTTCAGCTGATTCAATTATTATTCTGCTGATTCATCGTTAATTCCCGTCGTCTGGGGTTCTCGAAATTGCTGTTTAACACAGAAAATTCCTTACCACCTTGTTGGTGAGTTTTGACAGAATCATATCATTTGAAGCATGATCAGACCAGAATCAACTGCTAACACAGGAAACCTACAAACTTGGTGCAGAAACCCACTGAATCTAAACACATTCCCCTCCAATAGTTGCACAGGCATCATCGATTGCTTAAATGTCTTTTTCCCTTTGAGCGACATGCTGCTGTGGATGGATCGGGGAAAGATATCGATGTATTTGGTCAGTCATAACGATGTTAAATGGCGGAGTATTACCGGTGTTTGGAATAGCGTCCTCCTGTTACTCTCTGTCAGTGCTGTTTCTGACAGAGGGCTTTCAACAATAACATGTTGAAGTGTGGATCTACACCACGGAATATCAAGGTCCTCCCATTCACCCCACCGCTCTCACAGCCAGAATGGAGAGCTCCTATTGTAACTTTAGATCACACAATCGAGGATTCCCCCAGGCGCTCTGTCAGACTGCATGCTCCTTCCCACCGGTTTCCAACTGGACACATGGAGCAAGCAAACGTGGGCATTCGGGGACAGATTACCCCTCTGTTTTGCTGCAGTTCTGGACAGGGAGATGTACATGAATTTCTGACATTCTGTGTCTTACTGTTCATTCTTCCTACTTTACAATTTAAACTGGAATTGAATTTATTCTTGTATCACACTCTTCAGTATCCATCTTCAGTATTAATGGAAACCATGCAACGTGTTCATGGATGTAGGAATGGTGAAGATTGTTGATGAATGCAGTGTGCTTCATGTTACCAGTATGAACATTCAGAAGTTTTATTGATTTGAATTGAAGCTGATCCAAGGAAAGGCCTGGCGACAACGGCAAAGTAACATTGTCTGTAAACATCGCAGGAAGCAACAGAAACCCATTTTTCAATGAATTCTATTTGGCATATTTTTATGTGTCCCCTTCCTGAACCTGATGCTTTAATAATCACAGGTCCATGTCAGTTTCACCTCGTCTGCGTTAGCTTTAAATTCAGAACCACAGCAAAAGTAGAGCAGTTGAGTTAAAGTTCCTAAGGTATGAGTACGGCATGTGACCAGCTTGCTGTCTGCGGCTTCAGTCGCGCAATTGTTTAGCGCCTGCCACTTAAAGGTGCGGAAGATGTCACTGTTGTAAGTTCAATGTTTATCCAAAGATCCTGTTACTGTCATTGACAAGGGATTATTAGTGCATCATACTAAAACGCAGTTGAAATCAATGTTGAGTAAAGTAGCATGTATTTGAAAACACCAGTTTCACATTTCTATCAATTATTATCTGAACTGCTGCAAATATTCCGCACGTGAATTTGCATCTGTGAACAGGGAAACAGAGGTGAAATTTTAGCTTAATGACTTTTCTCAGATCGCTCACCCTGCACAGCATTACATTCTGGGAAAGTCTGTTTAACTTATTTCATGTCATTCCATTTCCTGCAAACATGCACAGCTCAATATCCAAGCAAAAGTATTAGATTTATCTCTTTGGGGAGTTTGAATGATGTCAGTAAATCTGGCAAAGGCATAACAAGTAGTTTTGGGGTTGGGAGGAGCAGAGGTTGCAAACTGGGATAAGGTCGAGGATTTTTCAAGCGGAGATCAGTGAGTATTAAATGGACTCACTCTCCTTCCGAGTGATTGTGACCAAATGCTCGAGGCAACAGATGACAATGACAATGATGTTTTACATCTACAGGCCAAACCTTACACACTGGAGGCACCATAGTATTACCGATCGGGAGACTGGGGTAGTTGATGATCCTCATGCAAACCTGAGACAGTGAGAAAATTAATCCCATGCTGCTGGTCTAACTTTTCTAATAACTAGTTAGTCAGTGCTCTGAGCTAACCGACTTCCATTCAATGCAGAGCTGAATCAAACAGCTCAGTGTATTTACAATATATAATATTTCAAGTAGAATGAGCTGCAACACCTATCAACGCCAGCAGCTCTTCTCATACTTAACATTTTCAGTTGCAGATACTATGCAATTTCTTTCCGATAAATGTTATGCACTTCGAGAATATGCCCCTTTTGCCTCACCATCCAGGCAGGCCATAATCTCTGTCGCTGTTAAATTCACTCCCTTATGAAATATAATGTAATTAGCTCCTCAAATGATTTTATTTCTGAAAGTTCATCTCCGATTTCAATAATTCTCAGAATAAAAATAAAATCTGCTCCAAACTTCTTCATCATTCCCCGTTTGTTCTGAAACCCCAACCTCGAGTTTCAATTCACTGAAACGAAGGAAGTCCCCTCAGATTTACCCTTACCAACGTCCCATCAGCTGGATAACCTCCATTCAGGCACAACTAAGTCTTTCCTGATTTCTCCCGCATGATTCATTATCTATCCCAACGTCCCATTAAATCTGCTCTTTCTTTTTCTAGTGATGTAATCTCAAAGTAACCGTCATGTCTGTTTTTTATCGACTTTGTATCAAGTGAACTCTGACCGTGCCACTCCAAACGTCTTTTTCCTCCAGTAAACACCACCGTGTCTTTCAACATGCCTTTATATCCCAGTAAAGTTCAACCTGAGAAAGAATGTTGGGGTCCAATTCAACGCATGAAAACTCACCACTAAGCTATTCAATCTTATTACTGACACGGGAAAGGTGGAAACAATTTTAATTACAACTGAATCGATTGGCTGCAGCAGCATCGGGTCAAATCCCAGCCACATATGCGACTGTTGTTCTTATATTTATTTCTTCTCTACGCGTGCTGAAGTAACACAGTGAGGGATCAATAACTGTTGTCAGACGTACTTATAGGGGCGTATTAAATACTGAAGTTGTGAGATCCGACCAGTTTTTATTAATATAGACCATTCACTGTTCGAATCTGAGGCTCAGGAATTTGACAGAGAGCGTATTTGAGCGAAGGTTGAGCCGGGGAATTTACCCCATTACATATCACGAGTTTCTGCGGTTGGTTTGTTGTTCACCTCATATGTGTGTTTTGCATCATTGAGGATTTTGAAGTTGTCCCCTTTCTACAAAAGGCCCATGCTTTTGCAAATATTGTACAATAGATGCAGTACAATAACAGCCGATGCTGATTCACTCTACTTATCCAGATATTTACCTCTGGGAACAGCACTGTGCACGCTCCTCGATTCTGGAAAACAACTTCCTCACAGATAATGTTACATTCCCGCTCTCATGGCTCTTTTCATTCCATCGGCTTCTGTTTTGCACGGAATCTGATTCAATAGATCTTGTCACTGTGTCCTTTCTTTCCATGTGGTCAGATCTTGTGAACATAATATCATAGTGGGATTGTAAATGCTGGAACCAGTCGAGACTGTCCGCTCTCCCACATCCAATCCATGCCTAGGTTGTGCTCAGATCATGGTCTGAATCGTTTCCTTCGCTTCCCTGTCACTCTGGGATGATGTGAGTTGTGGAATCTATGATCTGAACTGCAGGAAACGTAGAAAACTGTACACACATCAACTGCGTGTGCGATGGGACTCGCTGCAGTGACATCCCATGCTGATTCAGACAGCAGAAGGCTCCCCGTGACTTCGAGAAGCACAGACACTGTTCCCGAATAGTGGGGAGAAGTTCAGTCTTTCCTTGCAGTTCTGCATTTTCTATCTGTCTCAGACCGCATTATTTGGATAAGGGTTCTGAAAAGAAGATGATTTCTTGTGCATGCATGATCTCCCTTTTTTACACCGTTCCAGAATTTCTCTATTTCCCACTCCCGCCAGACCCCTACCCCGCTCCACAAACCCGTGTTTGATTGGGAGCTGAAGAACGCGTTCAAGCTGCTCTCCACCAACACTGCGTGACAATGGAAGATGAGTTCGTCCAGTTATCAATGAAGACCGCCCTGTTCCGTGAAAGCAGCTAGCGCAGCCTCCTGGGAGAAGCGAGTCAGAATGGAAAGGACCTGTGTTGAAAACTCTGTGATTCTTTCACTCTGAAACTGCAGCAATAGCCTTAGTTAACCAAAAAACTCATCTAATAAATGGTTACCACGTCTGGCGCCATTCTGGCTCGTTTGTCTCGGGTGTAATATTGCCTCAGACAGGTGACATACATGCGAGAGGCCTCAGGTTCACCTTGCGGATGAGTATTCGAATTTTTGACTGAGACGATATAATTTCGATGAGATCGAGTTCAGATAAAGATTCCAAAGCTTGAATACAAACACAAGCAAGTTCACGAACCGCATCTTCTCGGCCGTTGCTGCTCTGAGAAATGGATTGTCTAGCTTGAAATAATGCTGATCTTGCCTATGTGGATTTTGCCGAGGGCACGCCCTATACGTAGTAACCTGAATTCCTGAGTCTGGTCAAATTTTGCATTTCTCACGCTGTGATCTGCATGTCCTTGATTACTATGATCCGCCTTCAGCAATCGCAAACAAAGCTTTCCACTGTACTTAGGTCCATGTGATGATCAATCAATCAAAGCACAGTCATTTCCTCATTGAGTGGAACCAGCAGAGCGAAGGTGGGCTGCATGGCCTCAGTCTGCAGTGTGACACATTTTCTGATTCTGATTGAATTTGCAATTAAAACAGCAGAATTTGGGAAGTTACAGAGTGGTTATATTGACACAGCCGGGACACATCTGTGCCACAGTATATCACACAATAACAGTGAATATCTTTTGACATCATCCTCGAAGGTACGCTACAAAAACCTGAAGACTGCGGGAAACTGCTGTGGTCAGCAATAACAGAGCGGCCCAGAGGGATCGTGTTAGGCGCATAATCCATAAAATTAATGAATGAAAAGCATCCTTTGCTCGATGACAATTCCAGCTGTCAGTTTGTGCACTGCCACTGCCAGAATTTCGCTATAACAGTGCTCCGTTCTTCGCATTACATATTGATGAGCCTTCTACGTCCTTACACTCAATAGTATCTGAAATAGATACACCCGCCACATTTATACATTTGAGGAAACACACGTTTGAAGTTATGAAAGCATTTTTTGCCGTTCTCTGTCGGTCTCTTATGACGTGTCACTTGCCTGAGCTGGGAATACACTGGCGAAAGTGACAGAAATCAGTTGTGGCTTGCACCATGCCCATGACGCCTTGCAGTTATTCCCCACCTGTGTCACACAGCAGGGTCCTCCGGTGAAACGAACAGCCGTGAATGATATGTGGATCAATATGTTGGAGACAGCATTTCGACACAGACACAGTTTCCTATTATGAGAACAAGCACCACGAATGATGAATAACCTCAGAGAGAAGCAAGCGATCGAGATTTGCCGTGCACTCAATGGGCTGAATCGGCAAGTGAATGACGTCACACGTCTCTGCCGTCCCTCTCCCTGTCTCTGTGACAGAGTGATTGTTGGACAAAAATAATGGCTAGCTTTTCATCCTCCCTTCCACTTTGGACTACCTGCAGCCCCGCACCTCCTGGCTGTGGGGCTGGTTCTCAGCGAGTGAGGGTTTCATTCGGAGTCACTTCATCTGGGAGTTGGGACTCAGATGTTAACTGATGCCCGATTGCAGCAAAGAAGCCGACGCCTCTGAAACAAAAGCCTTTCAGCAGGATTGTTCTCCGAAGATTGATTCTGAACATCAAATAGGCAGCACAAAAATGCACTTACTGGTATTTTACTGAGGGAAGAGAGTCCACAGCGCATTTCTTTCTTTCCTACCAGCTCAGCATCTTTTTCTCTCTCTCAAATAAATGATATTTGGAAGAAGTTCGCAATCAAAGTTACTGAGTTCCAGCGGCATTCTTGCACCTGGCTGTGCCCGGGAGAGGAAGCTTCAGAGCACATGCGCACTTACACCCTCTCATAATGCCTGTTAGTGGAGAGAAATGGCTGAATACTCTGCCAATAGAGACAGCTCAGTCCCCGGGGATGGGATAAACAGCACCGTCCCGGTGGGGACATTCTGCAGATCAGACACAGTGCACTTTATCATTCGGATCATACCAGAGTGAGAGCGCTAGAGAAGGTCAATCGGTCACTCGTACCTGTGCCAACTCGGGATTTACAAAATATTGGTGAAAGTGGAAAGTGGATTTGTTCACATTTCAAGTGTTTTCGTGAAGCAGGAAGCAGAAGAAGATACACTGAGAAGCGATTGAGATCTGACTACAGGAACAGCAAATAAGTTGTACAGCGCAGAGGAGAGCATGAAGTATTGAATTCTGGTTTATGGAATGATCATGCTTTCACGAGGCCACGCTGCTACAGAAGGAACGATGTCAGTGTCTCTCAACATTGTGATGTCACAGGCAAATGTCGCCATTACACTGCAGGAAATTCCTTTTTTCAATGTGAGGGCAGTCCATATGTAAAGTAGCTTATATATCAAATCCGTTCACATAAATAATTCCACTGCACCGCAGTGTATTGTCTCCCTTCCACTTTACCTGTCATTGTGCCTGAAGGGCTTTACTCCTTCTGTGTGTCTTTTACAATCTGTGTGATGTTGGGCAGTTGTATTGACCCATCTTCTGACAGAATTTTCCACTTCACTTCAGCCCGCCCTAACTTCGCTATCTGATCCCATTCCCGTTGTTTAGATGTTAAACGCTCGTCTCAGATCCAGCCTGCCCTCACCCAAAATAAATGGAAGACTCAGTCACACTGTGATCACTGCAATCGAGGGATATCTTCACTCCAAGATCTTTGATAATTCCAAACATAAAGTTAGGACTGCAGATGCTGGAGATCCGTGTTGGTAATGTGATGCTGGAAAAGCACATCAGATCAGGTAGCATCCGAGGAGCAGGAGAATTCAGGTTTCAGGCTTCAGCCCTCATCAGGAATAAGACTTGTGAGTCAGGGCTGAGAGATAAATAGAAGTGGTGCGGGGTTGAGGGTAAATAGCTGGAAAGCAATAAATGGATGAATAGGAGGGAGAAGATAATACGTCAGAAGTGACAGTGATGGAATGGGTCGAAACTGCGGTGACGAGCAGAAGGCTTGCGCTTGGGGGAGCGGAAATGTGGAAACTGTTCGAATTCACATTTATCACGTGTGCAGTTAGGGTCCCAAGCCGGAAGGTGTGTCGGTGCTCCTCCAGGTGTTGGCTTGTAACGATTTGGTATTGGAGGAGGTCCAGGACCTGCATGTCTTTGACATGTAGGAGAGGGTTGGTGAAGTTAGTGGGTAAGGGTGTCCCAGAGATGTTCTCTGAAATGATCTACAAGAAGATGTCCTGTCTCCCTGATGAAGAGGAGACCACACTGGGTGCAAAGGATGCAGTAGATGACATTGGTAGCTGTACAGGTGAAGTTCTAACGGATGTGGAATGATTCCTTCGCGTCTTGGTTGGAGGTGTGGGGAGTGGTGTGGGTGCTAGTTTCACCCTTCCTATGGTGGCAGTGAAAGGTACCAGGAGAGGGTTGTGGGCTGGTGGGGGGAGTTGTGAAACTGAATACGGGATCGTCGAGGGAATGGTCTTTTTGGAGTGCTGGCAGGGCTGCATTGCAGAATATATTTCTGGTGGTGGTGTCTCTTTGGAGGTAGCATCAGTGGCAAAATATGGTGCGTTTTATGCGGAGGTTGGTGGGTGGAAGGTGAGCACCAGTAGGTTCTGTCCTTGTTGCGTTGAGAGGCGTGGGGTTCAAGGGTGGTGGTGTGTGAAGTGGCAGAGATGCACTGGAGGGCGTTGTTAACCACATGGGAAGGCAATTTGTGATCGTAGAAGAAGACACCAACTGGGTCTTTCTGGAGTGTAATTGGTCATCCTGGGAACAGGAGGCGGAGGAATTGTGAATAAGGAATGTCGTTTTTACACGAGATAGGGTTGGAGAAGATGTAGTCTAGATACCTGTGGGAGTCGGTGGGCTTGCAGTGTATGTCTGTAATTTGTCAGTCGCCAGAGGCGGTGACGGAGAGGTCCTGGAAGACGAGGGAATTTTCCAAGATGATCCGGATAAATTTGCGTTGCGTGTGGAAGGTATTGGTAAAGTTGGCGAGTTATTGAACCTCCCAGTTGGAGCACGAAGTGGCGCCAATACATTTATCAATGTAGCAGAGGAGCAGGTGGAGGATGGTGTATGTGTAACTGTGAAAGATGGACAGTTCCGTGTGTCTGACAAACAGGCAAGCATAGCTTGGTCCTATGTGGCTGCCCATGGCTACCCGTTTCGATGGAGAAAGTGCGAAGATTGGAAAGAGCAGATGTTGATTGTGAGGACTAGTTCAGCCTAGTTCAGGATGAGGATGGAAAGGTACTGGTTGGGATGGTGTGAGATTAAGAAATGGAAGGCTTGCAGACTTCTGTCATGCCAGATGGATTTGTACAGGGACTGGATGTCCATGGTGAAGATGACGCGTTGGGGGCCAGAAAACCGAAATTCTTGGAGGAGGTAAAGTGCATAGGGGTGTCACGAATATAAGTGGGCATATCCGGGCCCGGGGAGATAGGATTGTGTCGAGGTAGAAAGAGATGATTCGGATGGGACAGGCGCAGGCTGAGACAAAAGGTCGACTGGGAGAGTCAGGTTTTTGAATCTTAGGAAGGAGGTAGAATCGGGGAATGCACGGTTCACGGAGAATGAGGTTGGAGGTTGTGGATGGGAGATGCCCAGAGGTGATGTGATTGTGGATGGTCTGGGAGATGATGGTTTGGTGATGGGAGGAGGGGTTGTGATCGGGGTCAGTCAGAGGAAGTGCCTGCGAGTTTGTATCTGCCTTCAGCTTTGTCCCTCAACCCGACTCACAAGCCTAATTTCTGATGAATGGCTGATACCTAAATCGCTCATTCTCCTGCTCCTCAAATGTTGCCTGACCTGCTGTGTTTTTCCAGTACAACACTCTCTACTCATTCATTTCACACTAGCAGGTCCATGCTGTCTATTTGATTCTCGAGAGCACTGTCCTCATGAACTGTGACAAAATCTGCCAATCTGAAACAAAAACAGAAATTGCTGTAAAATCAAAGGTGTGCAGGCACCATCTGTGCAGATGAATCACAGTTAACGTTTCACATCCACTGAGTCCATCTCTCCACAGATGCTGCAAAACGTCCTGAAATTTTCCAGCAACGTCTGTTTTTGTTTGATTTTCAATATCAGCATTTATAAAAATGTTTTCTTATTTTATGCCAAAAGATTTGGCTAACGATTACGTTAAATGATTTAAATATGACTGCGATAGAACGGGCAGATTCCACCAGCCCGCTACTTTTATTTGGTTCACGTGACCAATGCCTTTCCACTTGTCCACCGCACCCTACAGATGCACTGCATATAAATTGACAAAATTGTGGCATTCTCGCGGATTGGTAATCAGGACCGAGATTGATTGAAATTGTTGAAAATGTAAGATAAATTGAGAAAATACAGGATATTAAACGGGAAACTGAACGGGAAAGAGAGAACAGCGAATGACAACTTTTTGACAAAACTGAAATGTAATTCCTCAAGATTCAGAAAGTGCTTTCATCCACAAACATACCACAATGCGGAATGTAATTTTTGGGACAACCAATGCAAGCAGATTGCAAAATCTTTGTTTTAAAGTCTTACTGCAACTCTTTTGCTTTTAATGAACGCACACATGGGATTCGGAGCTGTTATGATCCCCTAAACTGGAGAAGGAAATCCTTGCCTTCGAGGATACGTGTGGAATGTTCACTGATTTATCCCAGTAATGGCAGGACTGTCCTCTGGAAGCATATGAGTAAAATTATTCAATGTTCCATGGAGTATCGAATGAGTGGTGAAGTGAATGTCTCCATTCGCAAATTAATCATTCAGTAGAATTCAATACAGGGACACATGTAATGATGAACACGTTGAACAAGAACATGGACATACAATGCACATTAATTATGACAATTACTCTGTGAAAACTGTTGATTTCAGATCCACGGTGGCCTTTGCTGATGGCATTTGCTGTCCAGAACCAGTCTGTACTGGAATGACTGGAGACACACTATCAAGTATTTGAACTTCAGTCGCCTTTAGAAATAGCTGAGACTCACTCAGGGCATGGGAGTTAGAGATGCTGACCTCATCAACCTTTCGAACATTTCGTGGAAGAATAAAGGAAGTGATAGATAATTTTCGTCTCCATAGAGACGATGTTCATGAACTGGATAGATAATAATTTACCTTATTGGAGGTTATACAGAGAGGCGTCATATTTAAAAAGCAAAGAGTTCATAGTGTAACTGTGAAATCTGTAGGTCACCCTCAGTGGGAGCATTGTGTGTAATCCTTGTCCTCATGCTCCACCAAAAACATGTACAGAGGCACAGACTCTGTTTCCTGGATAGCAAGATATTAGAACGCCAATGACGTTGTTTACTGAGACATAAGGATATCAGAAAGAATACAAACGGGATGATAGAAAGAATGAAGGAGTTTATTCACAAGATTTGGAAATGCTGGTGCAGAAACACGCAAGTTTGAGGTAAACAAATGAGATTTTCACAAAATGTGAGTGTTGAATGACTAAATCGGGGAAACCCCTTCTTTCGTGTGAATCAATAACTTCAGTTAGATCTTAAAAACCATGAGTGAATGTTTGGATGAGAGTTTCTTCCACTCAATAGAGTTAGTCAAATCGCGAACGACTTTCCAGAAATAAAGTGTAGAATCTGATTTCACAGTGTTTTAAAAGATACCTGAAAAAACATACAAGGAGAAAGTCTTACATTGAGAGAAATTCAGTGTGGTTGCGTAAAAATTTCGAATTTGGTTGAGTTCAGACACAAAGACATTTCATGAACACGTACAACTGAATAAGATTGAGTATAAAAAGTTCATGGATTGATAAGGTGTGGCGTATTATTCAAGGTGAAACTCTGTAAATGGAGCTGATGTCCTAAAATAACTGCAGACAGAAGTTATAACCTAATGATAGGAATTGAATCGTCACTTGGACTTTAAAGATTTGACCACATTCACATGATGTTACGTATATTTCCTACATTCTTAACTCAACCTAAGAAATGCACCAAGAAGATTCTGTCCTTTTGTGTTGTTAACCCGCTGTACTTCTCTGCAGCACGCTATTGAAGATAAAATCTGCTCAAACCAACATTAAATTCAATACGAAATTCGAACGGTCCTATGTGTGTTTTTTTCTTTTGATTATTGCAATAACCTTTGTGAGTTTGTAACAAACTGCATAACATGAAACCAGTTCAGCATCTATTTTCCCGGAATTTAACGCAGTGCACATACCAAACGTTATTCATCTGCTGAAAAATCAACTTTGCCTCTCTCTCCACACCTGTCTCTTCACGTTTTAAATACTTGTTTGTTGATCAAGGAGTCATTATCCAGAAAAGGACGTTTGCCAATACATTAACACGGGTATTTTCCAATAAACTTGGCTTTGCTCAATATCACCTTCCATCCGTACCCCTCAAGACAATGAATAATTGAAGCTGCTCCATGTGAGGCTCAAATTTAAAACTTCGGGAGAGCACAGCCCATTATACTGGCACAGAGATACTGTGCACTGCCCACCTGCAGCACAGGAGCAACACATTAATGCTTACCTCCACATTCCTGGTTGTACCTTAACGTTTGGGAAACTGAGTTTCTCTGATTCCATGGCTAGTAACGATCATCTTCACCAGTGGTTCTGTACCTGAGTGAGGAAAGTGGTGAGCTGCTCATTGCAAAGATGCGTAGATTGTTGAAATATACAATGTCAACATTTGCCTTCACTAACCAATGTACATTTTATTTTGTTTTTTATCTGTAAAAATCTTTAAAATTTCATCTTTAACAGACTCAATGACAGGTCTCCATTGTGACTCTGGCATCAAATTCCAATTTGTAAACCCCCTCTGAATTCTTCCACCTCAGTCCGTTGTTTGGGAAGTGTTCCTGTTGTGGGAAATGCACTTCCCCGTGTGTCAACTGCTGCTCCCAGCATTCTCTCTGGTACTGCACTCATTTTCCTTCTCACACTTGCTCACTGTGTTGCTGTGATCATAGAGTGACTTGTTGTAGCATGGCCCAGGAAAATGACACAGATCAAGGTTTTTGCATTGTTGAATTCAATTGTCAGTTTAACCTCATTTAGGATTTTGAAGTTGTCTGTTCTGTACACAGGTGCGTGTCAAAAATATCTGAGCAGAAGAAAGGTGTTCTGAATAATGACATTGAGCACTATGCACTCTCCTCCAGTCCGGAAAACAATTCCTTACAGGCAATTTAATCGACAATAGACAGTAGGTGCAGGAGTAGGCCATTCTACCCTTCCAGCCAGCACTACCATTCATTATGATTATGGATGATCATTCTCAATTAGTATCCTGTTCCTGCCTTATCCGCACAACACTTGATTACACTACCCTTATGAGCTCTATCCAACTCTTTCTTGAAAGAACACCTCCTGCTTTTTCAGGTTCTTCATTCCGTTGACTTCAAATATTCACAGATTTCAACAGACTTTGTTACATAGTCTTTTCTTCATTTTTGTTCAGATCACTGTGAGCAGAGTGTCACAGTGGGAATGCCGTTGCCCCACAACCCAGAGGTCAGACCATAGTCTTGGGACCGTACTGTGCTATTTAGCATTTCACTGGACCAGGGAGAAATATCTACTGTTCAGCATAATTTACGCAATTCACTTATTCATATGTTCATACACATGCCAGCATATGTGACGAGGTGGCCGAGAGGTTAAGGTGATGGACTACTAATCCATTGCGCTCTGCGGGCGTGGGTTAGAATTCCACTCTCGTCGCTGTTTTCAATGTTGCTATTTTTGTATGTTGACACCTGTCTTATTGAAATTGGAACTCCAATGGTCAATTTATATGCATCGACGCTATCATAAAATCTCAAAGAATAATTTGAGTCAGTTGCCTAAACTGCATTGAAACGTAGATCACATCGGGATAATGAAAAGCAACGCGATTTTCTTTTTCAAGTCGAGCAGCTGGGACCTTTTATCGTATGAAAGAGATCCAGGAAAACCAAAATACAAGAGATGTGAAGGGCGTGTTTATGTCATGGGATTCTTAATGACTGTTTTGTCAAATGAAATCTGGAACAGGTTGAGTAAAAGTGATTCATCTTGGTGAGAAGAGCACAGAAAAACTGCACAAAATAATGGAAATATTTCAAAAGGGGCAGGGCGTGGGTGTTGGGGCACCGAGAACTGACTATAAATGCACAGTAGAGAATTGCAGATGTGGGTGCCATGCATAAGTACGGAAAGACTTACACATTGGTCTCTTCCTCGCCCGTTGCTCTCGCCATTGATGAAGGCTGGGAACAAGGCACAGATAAACACAAGATATGGGAATCAAGCTCCAAAACGTTATGCACACACTGGATGCATCACAGTGAACTATGAACAACTGGAGAAGTCAGCATGTTGACTGTAGGGACTGAACCTAAACTGTGGATCAATAATCGCAAATTCATGCAGAATTAGCACGAAAAATGATTTAATGTGCCTTTATACGCATGTCATTAATAGACGTTTCTTTCTAATACCCGTGTGGTTGAAAGAAGAGGACACCACATGTCAAGATGGATGACAACGTAGTTCACCCATGAATGCCCTCTGACTCAGTTCGCGGTGAATTAAGAATGAATAACAGATCCTCTTCAGACCGATGATTACAATCCGTGGAAGAATAAGGAAGAATAAAAATACATGGATAATGCGGAAAATGGAAATCGTGCCTTTGTGGACTCGAATTCAATTGATTATCAAACTAAACAGACACAAGAATACCCGCAGTACCAAGCAGTCAGGGCCATGGTGTGTCTGCAGGAAGGAATTCAATTACCTGCTCATGTTAAAACTCACTTGCTCAGTCACAATACACACAGGTCATTCACCACTCTCATACGTGAGAAGTGATCACTCTGGAGACCAACTGACGGAGTCACTAGCAAGTTTACAAATGACAGCAGGAATTAAATTCTACTGTTATTGCAGCTGTTAATCCCAACCAGCAATGAACCCTGTTTGGATGGGTGTTTCCAGTGGAGTTCCACAGTTTTCTGATGTAGACCAAATATTTAGACTTAGTTATAGGAGCCATGGTTCAGAGGTTTGCTGACGATGCAACAATTGGTCGCGTAGTTGACTATTATGAAGAATGTCAGAGAATGCAGGGATGCATCAATCAGGTGGAAAGGAAAAAAGTCGAACAGAATTGAATCCAGACCAATGAGTGTTAACGAAATTTGGGAGAAGAAACAATAACAGTGAGTATCCTATGTGGTGTAGACAGACAAAGAGATCTTGGAATGGACATTCATGATCACTGAAGATCAATGGACGGGGGAATCAGTTGTACTGAAGTGCGTACTGTAGATGCTGGAGATCAGAGTCAAGATTAGAGTGGTGCTGAAGAAGCACAGCAGGTCAGGCAGCATCCGAGTTGCAGAAAGAAATGACGTTTTGGGCAAAAGCTTTCATCAGGAATAAGGCTGGGAGCCTCGAGGTTGGAGAGATAAATGGGAGGGCTGGGGTTTGGGAGAATTTGGCTGACAGTGCAATAGGTGGATGGAGGAGGGGATAAGAGTGTTAGGTCGGAGAAGAGGGTGGAGCGGATAGGTGGGAATGAAAATAGACAGGTGAGACAGGTCAGCAGGACGGTGCCAAGCTGGAAGGTTGGAACTAAGGAAAGGTGAGGGAGAGGAAATGAGGAAACTGGAGAAATCCACATTGATGCAATGGGGTTGAAGTGTCATAAGGCAGAAGATGAGACATTCTTCCACCAGGCGTCGGGTGGTGAGGGAGTGGTGGTGGAGGAGGCCCAGGACCTGCATGTCCTCGGGAGAGTGGCGGGGGAGTTGTAATGTTCAGTCACGGGCATTGGGGTTGATTGTTGCCGGTGTCCTGGAGATGTTCTCTGAAGCGCTCTGTGAGAAGGTGTCTGGCGGCCCCACTCTAGAGGAAACTGCATCGATAGCAACGAATGCAATACATGACCTGTGTGGAAGTGCAGGTGAAATTTTGATGGATGTGGAAGGCTTCTTTGGGGCATTTGGCGGAGGTGGAGGGTGCGTGGGCTCAGGGTTTGCAATTCTTGTGGTGGCAGAGGAAGGTGTTGGGAGGGAGGTTGGGTCATTAAAGGGCGTGGACTTGACTAGGTAGTCGTGGAGGGAACTGTCTTGTCGGAAAGTGGATGGGGTGAGGAGGGAAAAATATCTTTTGAGGTCAGTGTTACTGATTTCTTTTACAAAGCCACTGACTCCCACAGCTATCTGGATTACACCACCTCCCAAACCACCTACTGCATAAATACTATCCTGTGTTCAGAACTCCTCCACCTCAACCGTATCTGCTCCCAGAAGACCAGTTCCAACCTAGAACACACCTGATGGCCTCCTTCTTTAAGGAGCGGAACGTCCCCTCCCATGTGTTTGAAGATGTTCTCTAACGCATCCCAGCCATGCCCTGCACCTCCATCCATGAACCCCACACCTCAAAACACGGCCAGGACAGAACAAGGACAGAGGAAGGGCCTCACCTTCCATTCCACCAACCTCCGCATAAATCAATTATCGCCCGATATTTTCACCACCTCTAAATTGACCCCACCAGCCGGGATATATTTCCCTTCCCCAAACCTATCCACTTTCCTCAAAGACCTTTCCAATGGACGACCATTTCCTCCCGGCACCTTTCTCTGCCACCGCAGGAATGCAAAACCTGCGTCCACATCTTGCCCCTCACCTCTGTCCAAGGCTCCAATGGAGACTTCCACATCCATCAAAAGTTCACCTGTACTTCCACACATATCACTCGTTACACCTGCTGCTCCAGATGCGGTCTCCTCTAAATTGGGTAGAGCGATGTCTTCTAACAGAGCACTTCAGAGAACATCTGCAGAACACCTGCAAGAATCAATTCCACTGCCCCATGGTCAAACATTTCAACTCCCCCTCCCTCTCCCCTGAGGACTCGCAGATCCTGGACCACCTCCATCGCCATTCCCTCACCACCTGACACCTGGTGGAAGAACGCCTCATCTTCTTCCTCGGGATCCTTCAACCCCATGGCATCAATGTGGACTTCATCATTTTCCTCAATTCCTCTCACCCATCTTACCCCAGTTCTAAACTTCTAGCTCAGCACCGTCCTCCTGACCTGTCCCACCTGTGTATCTTCATTCTTACCTATCCGCTCTACCCTCCTCTCTGACATATCACCTTCACCTACTCCTCTATCTACCTACTGCACTCTCAGCGACCTTCTCCCCAGACCTAGGCCCTCCCATTTATCTCTCCACCCCTAGGCTCACAGTCTTGTTCCTGATGAAGGGCATCTGCCTGAAACATTGAATTTTCCTCAGATGCTGCTGGACCTGTTGGACATCTCCAGCACCACTTTCATCTTGAGGAGAATCAGTTGAATGAGATGTTTTTTGGATATTTTCGATGGTTGACCACAGGTTGAGGACGATAGTAGAATTTAGCACACACCAGTATAGCGAATAGCTGAAGGACTGAGCACAAGTCTGGTCACTGCGTTAATCAACATTTATTAAATTTTAAGATAAAAGATGGAGGTCTGAAGTATGCAACTTTGCCCATCAAGACTGCTTTACTATTCAATGAGTTTATCACTGATTTCTATCCAAGTCAGGGTGCTATGGGCCTTGGAGGGGAACTTTCAAATGGTAGTGTTTCGTTGCATCTTCCAACCTTGTCCTTCGAGTCAGTACTGTTGTTGAGCTTTGAAGGTTCTGTCAAAAATGCCCGGATGACTTACGCCAGTGCATTGGGTAGTTGGTGCATCCTCAGCAATTGTGCCTTAGCGGTGAAAGGACTAAATATTCAGGTATTGAAGAGGGTACAATCAAGTGACTGCATTGTCGTGGATGGTGCCTAGTACCTTAAGTGTTATTGAAGTTACACCCATCTAGGCAAATAGAGAGAGTTATGTTCCACATCTCATTTGTGCCTTATAAACGATGTAGGATTCATGGAGCAATGAGTTAGAACGTAGAGCATAGAACAAGGAACAATACAGCACAGAACAGGCCCTTCGGCACACGATGTTGTGCCAAACAATTGTCTTAGCGTAAGCATCTATCCATGTACCTATCCAATTGCCGCTTAACGGTCACCAGTAATGCTGACTTGGCCACTCTCAGAGGCAGGGCATTCCATGCCCCCATCACTCTCTGGGTAAAGAAACTACCCCTGACATCTCCCCATACCTTCAACCCTTCACCTTAAATATATGTCCCCTTGTTACACTCTATTGTACCCGGGAAAAAAGTCTCTGACTGTCTACTCTATCTATTTCCCTGATCATCTTATAAACCTCTATCAAGTCATTCCTCATCCTTCGCCGTTCCAATGAGAAAAAGCCTAGCACTCTCACCTATCCTCGTACAACCTATTCTCCATTCCAGGCAACATATTGTTAAATCTCCTCTGCACCCTCTCTAAAGCTTCCACATCTTTCCAAAAGTGAGGCGACGATAACTGCACACAGTACTCCAAGTGTGGCCTTACTAAGGTCCTGTACAGCTGCAGCATCACCTCACGACTCTTGAATTCAATCCCTCTGCTAATGAACGCTAATACACCATAGGCCTTCTTACAAACTCTATGCACTTGAGTGGCAACTTTCAAAAAGCTATGAACATAGACCCCAAGATCCCTCTGCTCCTCCACCTTACTGAGAACCCTACTGTTAACCCTGTATGCTGCATTCTTATTTGTCCTTCCAAAATGGACAACCTCACACTTGACAGGGTTGCACTCCATGTGCCTCTCCTCAGCCCAGCTCTGCATCATATCTAAGTCTCTTTGAAGCCGACAACAGCCCTACTCACTATCCACAACTCCACCAATCTTCGTATCGTCTGCAAATTTATTGACCCACTCTTCGACTCCCTCTTCCAAGTCATTAATAAAAATTACAAACAGCAGAGGACCCATAACTGAACCCTTCGGAACTCCACTTGTAACTGGGCCTCAGGCTGAATATTTACCATCTACCACCACTCTGACTTCGACTGGTTAGCCAGTTCTCTATCCAACTGGCCAAATTTCCCACTCTCCTCGGCCTCCTGACTTTCCACAAGCCACCATAGGGAACCTTATTAAATGCCTTATTAAAATCCATGTACACTACATCCACTGCTCTACCCTCATCCACATGCTTGCTCACCTCCTCAAAAAAATCAATAAGTTGAGTTTATAATCAAAAACTGGCTATCAACGAACATGTTTTTTGGTGACAGCGTGTTTATGTGGAGTAATAGAGTCATAGAGATGTACAGCATGGAAACATACCCTTCGGTCCAATCCATCCATGCCAAACAGATATCCCTAACCAATTTAATTACACCTGCCTGCACCCAGCCCATATCGCTCCAAACCCTTCCTATTCATATACCCATCCAAATGCCTCTGAAAGTTGCAATTGTCCCAGCCTCCACCACATCGTCCGGCAGAGCACTCCATAAACATCCTAACCTCTGCGTGAAAACGTTGCCCCTTAGGTCTCTTTTATATCTTTCCCCCCACCCTAAACCTATGCCCTCTAGTTCTGGATTCCCCAACACGAGGGGAAAAACCTTGTCTTTTTATCTTATCCATGCCCCACATAATTGTGTAAACCTCTATAAGGTCCCCCCCCCCGTTAGCTCTGACGCTCCAGGGAAAACAGCCCCAGCCTGTTCAGCCTCTCCCTGTAACTCAAATCCTCCAACCCTGGCAACATCCTTGCAAATCTTTTCTGAACCCTTTCAAGTTTCACAACATCTTTCAGATAGGAAGGAGACAAGGAATGCACGCAATATTCCAACAGTGGCCTAACCAATGTCCTGTGCAGCCGCAACATGACCTCGCAAATCCTGTACTCAGTACTCTGACCAATAAAGAAAGCATACCAAACGCCTTCTTCACTATCGTATCTACCGGCGATTCCACTTTCAAGGAGCTATGAACCTGCACTCCAAAGTCTCTTTGTTATGCAACACTCCCTAGGACCTTACCATTAAGTGTATAAGTCCTGCTAAGATTTGCTTTCCCAAAATGCAGCACCTCACATTTATCTGAATGAAACTCCATCTGCCACTTCTCAGCCCATTGGCCCATCTGGCCCAGATCCTATTGTAATCGGAGGTAACCCTCTTCACTGTCCACGACACCTCCAATTTTGGTTTCATCTGAAAACTTTCTATCTGTACCTCTGATGCTCGCATAAAAATCATTTATGTAAATGACAAAACATAGAGGATCCAGCACCCATGCTTGTGGCACTCCACTGGTCACAGGCCTCCAGTCTGAAAAACAACCCTCCACCACCACCCTCTGTCTTCAACCTTTGAGGCAGTTCTGTATCCAAGTGGCTAGTTCTCTCTGTATTCTGTGAGATCTAACCTTGCTAATCAGTCTCCATGCGGACTCTAGTCGAACGCCTTACTGAAGTCCATATAGATCACATCTACTGCTCAGCCCTCATCAATATTCTTTGTTAATTAGTCAAAAAACTGAATCAAGTTTGTGAAACATGATTTCCCACGCACAAAGCTATGTTGACTATCCCAAATCAGTCCTTACCTTTCCAAATACATGTATATCCTGTCCCTCAGGATTCCCTCCAACAACTTGCCCACCATCGAGGTTAGGCTATTAGCCAGTCTCAATCTCTTTTTTCTAAATACTAGCTCCGTGGACGATTACTCAGGGGAACTGGGTTACAGTAAAACCATTGAGTGCCAATGGGATACGATTAGGTTCTCATTTGTCAGAGTTATCATTACTCTATTTCATCCTTGTGTGGACAAATCTGATTCCAATCGCTGTCTGATTTCAATTTCCAACTCCCTCTGTGCTTGAAATTTCAACCGTTGCCTTACATAACTGTCTCCACCTGCCTTAATAACATATAAGGCAGCTGCAGGGGACAGCAGAGATTTACGAGGATGTTGTCAACACCGGAGAAAATGGAGCTCAGTGGAATTTTTTTTAACGCTGGGATTATTCTCCTTGAAGCAAAGGAGGCGGAGGGGAGCTCTATAAACACATAATTACGTTTATAAACATTCAATATTCGTGGGACCTTGACAGGGTAGATATGGGCAGGTGGTTAACCCTCAGGTATGAAGTGCACCAGAGGACATGAATTCAGAATTAGTTATTGCCTATTTAGTTCAGAAATGAGGATTAATTTCTTTGCTCAGGGGCCAGTGAATCATTGGAACTCCTAACCAAAACTGTTGTTGAGGCTGAGTTTTCTGTATTTCCAAACTGTACCAGACTGATATTTAACCAGAAAGACGATGAAGCTCTGTCGAGGTAAGGCAGGAGAATGGAGTTGAGGATTATCAGATCAGCCATGAATTCATTGAATGGTGGAGCAGACTCGATGGGCTCAATGGCCGACTTGCAATTCTACATCATTTTGTCTAACACATTATTTAGTGATAAGTTTAGAATTCTGTAGTGATGGGATGTAGTGATAGAAAAGTTTTCTCAAACTGATCAGACAGATCAGCAACGAGGCTCATAAGCTGATGAACAAGAAATGTGCTGTCGCCTGGAAACAACAAATGGCACTGTGCACACCACAGATGGATATGTGCAGAAGGTGTGATTGCTGATAAAATTGGGGGAATCTAATGTTGTTGGCAAGATGGTGATCATGCTGGATGATGGATCGCGGTATGAATCACACAGCAATAGTTTGTGAAAGAATGTAAAATTTGTTTCATTAAAGAAGTTTTCTGCAGTTCCAATTCCACTTGACTGTTTAAAATACTGATCAGACCTTTATGTGGAATGTTACATCAAAATATTCATTCACAACACCACTGGATAAACTATTGATCTAATCTCTCCTTATTTGTTTCATTTGATGTAAATTCAGAGAAAGTCAAGATGGAATGAAAGGATGAACGGAATGTTGCACTCAATTTTATTATCCCAATTTAACTTACAACAGAAATAAATTGCTTTATTTCGACTTTGATGTGGTATAGATTTATCACAAATCTCCGGTGCAATGAAGGGCAAGAGCAAATTTCTCCATCCAATGTCTACTAAAGATGCGAGGCACGGAGGGAAACCACAGCTGCGTTTGATAGAAGTAACAGCCAGAGTAGGATTCAAATCCACACATGCATAAAAAAATGCAACCATCGCTTTAACCTTTGGGCCACTTTAGCCCGTGGCAAAGGGCGAATCCACATCATTATGTTTCTGCTTTCAGCGGGACAATAGTACCAGCAAAATCCAATGAATTTACATCGTCCTTGGAAGGAATACCTGTCCTTGATTCATTCCGATTCGGAATTGTCTCAGAATGAACCAGCGAACAAGAAATTCCCGTCACATTCACACGCACATTTAGTCTTGACTCATAATTTCTTCACATAGTTTCTCTCTCACGTGAAGAAGTATATATGGAGAGAGAAGTGAAGGTGATGTATTAGCTCGATAGTCTTTCTCATATGACTGAACCCGGACTGGGTAAAATTCCCAGAAAAGCAGTTTTGTTCATTTCATTTTATTAATTTTGCTGCAACCTCACTCTGTTCATTGCAATGATCGGAAGTGAATTGGATTTCTATCATTGGAACGTTTAATGTTGTATTCAATTTTGCTCCGAAAATATTTCAGTTTAAATGAAATACTGATGAGAAAAACAGAAGGTTGAACTACAAGAAAAGATATCAGTTTTGATGCTTAATTACTTTGGCAGATTTCAGTGGGTATCAAATGAACCCAACATCACGGCGAATATCCTCCATTTAAGGCATATGATTAAAGCAGGAAATCGATATTCAAGAGACGAGTCACTTCCTGTTCATTATTGAAGATCTTCCCTTGACAATATACCAAATCGGCTCTGTTGCATTTATAATACTTCATGGGGAATATTAATTTAAATCTTTCAAAACTCTTAATTTTTTTGCTGCATCTTTTTTAGCTGCATACGTTTCCGATTTTTCTTTACATCTAAAGTTATCCAAAGTAGACTTTGTTTCCTCGCACCTTCCATCCTCCACACCCCTCTTTTACACTTTTACCTGGCCACAGGCTGTCTCTCTCTCTCCTGGTGAAACTCACTGCTTGTGTGTCTCGAAATATGCCTTTCCAAATATTTTGGAAACGGATTCTCAGAGTGACAGAAATTCTATTCCCATCATTTCTTTGTCCTACATCGATATTCTTGAAAGAGTGACGTTCAGATATTTACCGAATTGAAATACAGAATTTACCACCTATTTCCTCTCTCCAAACCTCACATACTCTGGAAAACTTACATTCGGTTTTATTTTGTTCAGTTTCAAATTTTCAAACACACAAATAAATAAAATTCTATCCCCACTAAACGCTGTCAGCATAATATCTAATGTCTTTGTACCCCAGTAAGCGCTGGCATTGTCCTCTCTCTGATAGAATCACGGATTCCCTACAATGAAGAAAGTACAATTCAGCCAATCGAGTCTGTAAGGACACTCTGAAGAAAATCTCAACCAGACCTAGCTCCAGTCTCTATCCCCGCATACCTCTGGCTTGTTATTTCAAATAAACCTACTGAAATAAAAACCTGGCATCGTGTGACTTTATCACTGCGTTCCCTATGACTAATTCACTTAACTTATTGAATTCACTCCCTGGACACATCAGCGCAATTTAACATGGCCAATCCACCTAACCTACAGACTTAACAGCAGAGTGAAATACTGAGCAAAGGTACCATCACATTGAACACTATCTGTATCATGTTTAATGGCTTTACACACTGGTAACTCAGCCTAGTGAAAGCAAGCTGCGCCCATCGACCCGAATTCAATGCATCCAAACGCGGTTCTACGCTGTACAACCTCATTAGTGCTGCTGGAAATGATTCTGCACTCAGATCTGAATGGGTTTACTCTGTTTTCTTCCTCAGATTCCTGCTTTAAATAAACATATCAGTCAGGAACAACTCTATATAATGGTTTTCATTGCAGCACAAACACAATGTGCAGTTTGCAGAAGTTACGTGTTAGCACTTTCACTGACACACTCTCTCCCCAGGAGCTGCAGTCCTTCCCCAGCTGATTCTGACAGCACTGTCCTTCCTGTGACACGTCCCACCGAGAATGGAAGGCCAGGCATTAATAACCTTCACTGGATAACAGAGTGACAATTTAAAACATTTTCGATGCCCCCAGCGGAGAATTGAGTCCTGAGACAGGAGGGGACACTAACCACGATACTGTGGAGGACAACAACATCGAAGGAAGCCCTTCAGCCTGTTGTGCCCGCACTTGTCCAACACAACTGCTCAACGACCTCAATCAAGTTTTCCATCGTTTCGCCCATAGACTTACATTCCTTGTCATCACAAATTCACATCTGAATTTTTTTCAGGTTAAAAATGTTTCCGCTTCTCTGACCCTTTCCGCACATATAATCAAACCTTTCTGCCTTTTCCCGAAATCTCTTGGCCCCAGTGTTCGATCCCTCCATCAATAACAAACGCTTCTTTCAGTCTATCCTATCCATATCCGTCATTATTTTGTACATCTCAGTTATGTCTTCTCCAATCTCCTCTGCTCGGCGACAAACAACCCCAGTCTGTCCAATCTCTCCTCATAAGTGAAACTCTTCTGCCCAGACAATATCCCATTGAATCTTTCCTGCAACGTTCGCAGTGACATCACATCATTGCTATACTGTGAGTTGCAGAACTGCACACAGGAATCTAGCGAGAGCTAAATTAACTTTTTTCCTATTCTGTTACAGAATGAGGGCGTGACTGTCTCGGGAGTATTGATTACGATCCCTAATTGCACAGCGGGTAGTCGAGACTCAACCGTATAGCAGTGAGTCTGGAGTCACATCGAGGCCTGACCAGGTAAGAATAGCAGGTTCCTTCCTCAAAGGACGTCAGTGAACACGATGGTTTTGTTTTTTTCAACAATTGGCCATGTATTTATAGGTGTTATTAGATTCGTAATTCCAGATAAGTATTGTATCCCAATTCTAACACCTGGCATGGTTGGAGTCAAACCCGGGTCTCTGGTCCATTTGCTCTGTATCTGAGTTAACAGTTCCGTGGTAACAGTGCTCGGCCATTGCGGAAAAGCCGTGAAACTAATCTGTCTGAAAGAAGTCGCTTTTCCTCGATATTGTCCTGTGTCATTTTCCTGAGCTTGACCGCCCATAATCGCAAGTCCATATCAGTAAAAGCTGCTACCTGAGGATTGGCCACACAACAGCCGTAACCAAATGGATCAATTGATCTGCAGGTCCCGATGGTGGGGTTGGGGCACGTTCACCCAGCAATGGTGACCGCAGCAGCGCAGACTGAACACTATCAATGTGAGAGTCTGTGTTCGATTCTGCAATGCCTTAATGAAATAGGAAATGACTCCGCAACCACATGATGAAAGAGCAGTGCTCCGAAAACTAGTGCTCAGTTAAACCTGTTAGACTCCAACCTGGCGTTGTATGGTTTTTAACTTTTTACACCATAGTCCAACACCGGCATCTCTAAATTAATGTAATGGGGCTGTGGGATGAAAAGTTCAGTTAGTGATGGTAGGAAGGAGTGAAATCTCTGAGAACGGGTGGATTTGAATTCTGACATATGAAATACAGAGATGTGAGCGAGCAGAATTTGAAGGGAAAAAATTACCTAACCCAAACAACTGATTCCTTGGTGTTTCCCAAGAGCTGCAGCAGACAGAGGAATTACTGCCGTGACTCGGATTCGAACCGAGGTTGCTGCGGCCACAACGCAGAGTACTAACCACTATACGATCACGGCATCCCACAGATGAGAGCGCTGATACCGTGCAATAAATACAGTCTCATAGGACATATTAGGCAGCGCAAATAATGCACAATATTAGTGCTAAGCGAACAGTGGCAGATATGTGGGAACTCAGAATGGGCTGACCGTTTAATATCGGTTCCCCCAGAGGCTGTGGTGATTCCATCATTAATATGCTGAAGGCTGAGATAAGTAGATTTCTCCAAAACATCAAAAACTCCGGGGACAGTACAGGTGTTGTTGAAATGTATGCTTCAATCGTAATGCAGTTTAACATTGGCTACTTCACCAGTTTCCCCACACAAGGCAGTAACCACTGCTGCCACATAGTCCCAATTCCCAGCCACAGATTCAGAGGAACTGAGTAGCGCAGTCGCGAAGATGTACAAAAAAGCTTTATCAGCCAGTGGGTGGTTGGAATTTGGAATATACTATCTGCATTGTTCAGAGCGACAGAAACCCTTACAACCTGAATAAAAATTCAGATGTGAGCTTGTGATGCCAAGACATATAAGTCTGTGGAGTAAGAATTGTGAAATGTGATTCAGTTCATTAGGCAGTTGTATTTGAGAAGTGTGGCCACATTTGGTTGAAGGGCCTCCTTTGACACTCTTGTTCTCGGTAGTATAGTAGTTAGTATCCCCGCCTGTCACAGGGCTCAATTCTCCGCTGGGGACAGTGTAAATATTTTAAAACTGTCGCTCCATTCCCAAGTGCGGGTATTGATACCTGTCCTTCTATTCTAGATGGGGCATGTCACAGGAAGGACAGTGCTGCCTGAATAAAGGTGGGGAAGGACTGCAGCTCTCAGGAAGGCTGTGTGTCAGTGAACGGCCAAACACGTGCCTTCTGCAAACTTCACCTTGTGACTGTGTTGGAATGAAAAGTATTTGACAGACTTCTTCCGGATTGAAGTGTTTACTAGAAGCAGGAAGCTGAGGAAGAAACAACGTAAACACATTCAAATATGAGTGCAGAAGCATTTCCCGCAGCACGAATGAAACTGTAAAGGACAGAGTACCGTTTCGATACATTGAATTTGGGTTCATTTATTCTGATGAGGCTGTTACCAGGGTATAAAACCATTACAAAATGATACAGCATTTAATCAGTATGATGGAACATTGTCTCAGTAATTCGCACTGGTGTTCAGAGGGAGGGTTGGGTTGATTGGCAAGTTGCCCTCTCCTGTCCAGGGAGTGAATTAAGTAAGTTAAGTGAATAAGCCATGGGAAATGTGGGGATAAGGTCAGAAATCACAGGACGTCAGATTATACTCCAACAGGTTTATTTGAAATCATAAGGGGGGAGGGATTCCCCTTCTTCAGGTGAAATATATGGAAATAGGGAGGGGAGGTGGGTCTAGGTGAGATGCTCTTCAGAGAGTCGATACCGGCCCGATTAACTGAAATGCTCTTTACGCACTGTAGGGTTCTGTGATTCCATGAATTGATAATGACGGGGTTTACTGGGGTGTAAAGCCATTAGAGAAGATGCTGATGGGGGTGTACTGAAGATGAGATTTTATTCACTTGTCTTCTTGGAAAACTGAGAACAGTTATCCTTTAATCAAGGAAGACTTAATGTTTTTTTTGTAGGTTATGAAATGTTTGGTCAGAGTAAATAGGTGGAAAATTCCATCTTTCAAGTAAGTAAACATCTAGATATCAGGTGTTCAATGCCTTTAATCAAACCTTTGAAGGAGAAAGAAATGATGAGAGCAGAATCGCTGTCACTCCGAGAATCTGGTTTTCAAAATATTTTGAAAGGCACATTTGTTGATATGCAAGGAATAAATTTCACAAGGAGAGACACAGCGTGTGGGTAGGTAAAGGTGTAGGGATGGGGTGTAGTCAGTCGGAAGTTGCAGGGAAACAATGTCTAAATTAGTTGACTTTAAATGTAAAGAAATTCTTTTAATGTGTGCAGCTGAATAAGATTCGGTTCCAAAAGTCTGCATTTTTAAAGATTTGGCTTAATATTCCACCTAAAGCATTGTAAATTGAACTGAGTGGATTTTTATTTATTGTGAAGGGAAGATATTACATAATGAATAGGAAGTGACCAGTTGCTTGGAGAACGACTTCCTGCTTTCATCACATGCGTTCACATACTACAGATCGGGAGCACAGGTTTATCCAGTTGGGTTGTTCATGAGTATTTTAACCTAACACTTCACGCAAAGATCTGATCAGTATTTCAAACAGTCAGTCGGCATTGGAGCCACAGAAAATTTCTCCAATGAAACAAACATTTCATTCTTTCAGAAATTTCTGCTGTCTGTGAATTATACAACGATCCAACATCCAGCGTGATCACTGACTTGCCAACTGTAAAAGATCTAGCAACTTCCTTCAGCAATCACAGCTTCTGTACACAGCCAACTGTGCTGTGCCCAGTGTCATTTGTTGCCCCCAGGTCATAGTACATTTCTTCTTCCTGAGTTTATGAGCCTTGTTCCTGCTCTGTCTGATCGGTTTAATGAACCTTTTCTGTCACTTCATCCCATCCCCTCACAATTCTGAACTTATGAATAAAATAAGGCGTTAGACGAAATGTTAAACCAAGTGGAAGTATGCTATTCAGCGCAAGGAGTCTGCAAACCATTCAACGAACTCATGGTTGATCTGATTTGGAAATGCTGGTGTTGGAGTCGGGTGTACAAAGTTAAAAATCTCACAACACCAGGTTATAGTCCAACAGGTTTAATTGGAAACACACTAGTTTTCGGAGCGACGCTCCTTCATCAGGTTGCTCATACGTAATAATCATTCAATCCAGTATTTGCTGTAAATGTGGAATTTCCTCTTATTTTACCCAAAGAAACATAGTTGAATGCAAACATTTATTGTACTTCTAATCACAATAAGATTTAAGTACTTTTCATGCAACAAAATCATGTAAAATTCACGCGTTTTGATAAGACAAATGAAAAAGAGTTAGCATGTCTGTATTGTTTCATTAAGCAATGCATTTTGAATTTTTCGAAGTTGAGCATTTTTGCAAAGAAGGGATGTTGTCTTCAGCTGAATAATCACATTGAATGAATAATTCACAGAATCTGCTGTTTATTCGCTTCGAGTTCCCAAGTAACCAAATTAACTAATTTTACTGGTTCTAAATTCCTGGAAAGTATTTGATAATGTTTGAGTCTTAAAGATGAAAAAAAACAATGTGATTGTACTGATTTCTTTTGATAGAAAGAACTTCATTCAAACATTTCAGGCACATAAATCCTATTCTGCAGTGTTACAAAGATGAAAAGCAAGGCAATTTCTTCATCAGTGAAATAAACAAATGTCAATTCCCGTTATTCATTAGTTAGCTCATTCCAAATTTGTAATTAAACAATGCAATTGACCTGAATATTGTTGTGTCCTTTGATCATATTAATTTTCTAATTATTGTTCATTCGTGATTTGTTAGAGCTTTTTATTTTTTGTTTTGCACGTCTCTTACATATTTCACTTCTTGCAAGGGGGCTGGGCATTAGAACAGAGGATCCGTGGTTAGCACTTGTGTCTTACAGTGTTATGCAAATGTGTTTGATTCCATTCTCGGCCACATGTTTGTGTGGAGTTTGCATGTTCTGGTTTTCTCCCACAATTCAAAGATGTGCAGATTAGGTAAATTGGCCATGCTAAGCTGCACAATCTGTTCAGGGATGTGTAGGTTGGGTGCATTAGTCAGGGGTAAATGTCCAGTAATCTGAGAGCAGAATGGTGCTGAGTGGAGTATTCTTTGGAACGTCAGTGTAGACTTGTTGGGCCAAATGGCCTGTTTCCACACAGTAGGAAATCCGTATAAATAGAATTGTGTTTCGCTAAACAAAACTGACATTTAAAAAAAATGTTGCCTTTAAAACTTATCTTTAACCGTCAATTGTCAATCTTGTAAAATATCTCAATGTTACTGAAATCAATGTTCAAACAGAACACTGCACATGAAGCCACACAAAGATGTTCATGACCATCTAATTGCTGTTCAGTGGAATAATCACAATAAATATCTTTTTGTTTCTGAGATTAATCACCACTATCACCGAAAGGATCTGGTTATCATTCCCTCCAATAAATGCAATCGTTGTCCTCTGGTATTTCAGTTCAGTCGTTATACACCACACTGGTTGTTCAAAGCATGGTTATTCTTTATTATGAATGGCCAAGGGTTCCAACGGCAAGAGTGTTGTTCGATCTGATTTGTTGCATGTTCTCAAACAGGTTTTCTCTATAAATATTGCAAAAAATGTGTTAACTTGGTCTTGTTCAAGTGCTGATGCTAACCTTTTCAGTTCATGTTCATTAAACATATTTGGAGAAAGTGAGGAAAGCTGAAGCTGAAGATCAGAGCCAAGAGTGTGGCATTGGACAAGGGCAGGCACGTCCAAAGAGCAGAAGGATCGACACTTTGGGCTTTAGGCCATAATCAGAAAATATTCCTGATGAAGGGCTTATGCCCAAAACGTTGATTCTGCTTCTCCTCGAATGCTGCCTGACCTGCTGCACTTTTCTGGCACCACGCTCTTGACATTAGAAAAATTTGACTGAATATTCAGAGATTATACTAAAAGTTGCCTCTGTCAATTTAATTTACTTTGCTTTCTATTCACTAAAGTTTTCATGTTAATTGTTTCTCATTTTCTTCTTAAATCTGATACAAATCTCAAGATACAGAACACAGTAAAATTCACATGAACTTTAAATCTGCATTCTCGACAAGAAAACCAATGGAAGGCAATATAGAATTCTTGAACAGTTTACACATTCAAATGAAAAAGCAATTCATTCCAAAAAAATGTTTGCCCGTCTGTATCTCTCTTTCAATTCAATAGTCCTGCAAATAGTTTATAATTGTTAATTGATCTCTCTGAATGAGTACCTAATCAATGTCAATGTAACCAGCTGAAACATTAACAACAGATTGATAACTGGGTGTTACAGATTTTATTTGAAGTCAACAAATGTTTGGAATTTACTCGAATTCCACCAGGAAACGTTCTTGAATCATAATACAAGAAATGAGATATGTGAGAGACGTGCAAACCTTATTTTTAAATGAACAAACCCCAATATTTTCAAAACATTTCAATCTATCGGTCAAAATGAACAGGTGAATGGAAAAATAAAAACAAGTTTCTGACAATTCATAAACCGAACAAATACAAGTTCACTTTGATAAAAGGACAGAGCAATATTTAGATGAATCACAACGTTTAGTTACAAAGTAGGTAACCAGCTGACTGACATGTAATTGGTGGTAGCATTTGTTAGTTTACTGAAGAAGATATCAACTTTATTTCAAACTTATAGCTAAAGAGAATAATGTTTAATGTGTCTCAATTGTTTGGACTTGCCTCTTTGTAACAAAAAAAATCGATCACATTACTTAGACATCGTTATCTTTAATTCTGCAACATTTTCAAATATTCTCCAGGAATTTATAAGCAACATAATTAGATACAGGTATCCCCACTATCCGAAAGTAGAGCGTTATTATGAAACCTTACAGAAGCTGAAAAGGGGCAAATCGAAGAAGCATTAATTTAAATGGGAAACATCTCCCTTTTTTTTCGTAAAAGGTGAAAATCCTCTTCAGATTTCTTTCAGTTAGAGAAAACAGGGACAGATGTAAGTCTTTTGTAAAAGCAAAGTGACTAAAGTGAAGTTTCCAACAATATTTCTTGGTAACCTGACACAAGTAAGTATCAGATTTTGTGATTATTGATGTAATAGATAAAAGCAGATCTAATGTTGAATTGAAAAGCAGTTCAGTCTGTGCTTAGGTGCTCTCTAATCACCATTCAGAGCAGCTCTTGATATATTTCTGGTGAAGGTGTGATTTGAAACCTTCCCTCGGGTCTAGTAATAGAGACACTGCCACAGCTCCACAAGCTCCTTTCATAATGTTCTCACTCAGGACGGGCAAGACTGCAATATTATGTTTAATGTGGTTACACAAATGAAAACTAATCAGCTGTTTATTGTAATAATTCGAATGGGAATTAATTAGGTAGTTTCTGTGTGTATTGGACTGGAAATTAAACAATATTTAACAATAACAATACAATGGTGGTCTTAAATAAAGAGGAATCTCATGACAATTCTTTGAAGGACAAATTGATAAAACTGCATGATCATTGTACTTTGATTTAAAAATGCAATTTCCCTTCCTTTCAACAATGTACAACTTCCACAAATTCAAAATGAACACTCATCGATAAAGAAAGGAACAAGCAGATGTTAATTCTATTATCTGTACATAACCGTGCGATGAATTTTAAGTAAGTTATATATATGTAAAAATGAAACTGTTGCTGTGCTTGGAAACACAATAAATGTTAGCATGAAGTGAAATATAATCAAATCAATTCAACTGTGTTTTCTCAGTTAAAATACAGTTCAATATTCAAAGTAATCGAGTGATTGTACACTGCAATATCTTTACATTAATTCAGTGCTGAGATATAATTCCACATTAATACCCCTTATAGTGAAGCAAACTTGTGCCAGGAGTCAGAGGGGATGGGGAGGTCCTTAATGAGTACTTTGCTTCAGTATTCATGAGTGAGTGGGACCTTGTTCCTGTGAGGACAGCGTGAAACAGGCTGATATGGTCGAACAGTTTGATGTTAAGGCAGAGAATGTGCTGAAAACATTGAAACATCACAGGGATAGATGTCCGCTGGTCCAGAAAGGATATAACTTAGGTTGTTATGGGAAGGGAGGCAAGTGATTACTGTGTTTTGGCAATGATCTTTGCATCCTCACTGTCCACTGGAGTCATATCAGATGATTGGAGGGTGGCAAACATTATTCCCTTATTCAAGATAGGCAATTGAGATAATCCTGATAATCATCAATGAGTCAGTCTTACATCGGTTGTGGGCAAATTATTGGAGAGGAGTCTGAAAGACAGAATTTATGATTATTTGGAAAAGTATTGATTGATTAGAGATGGTCAGCATGGCTTTGTGAGCCGCAGGCTATGCCTCACAAACCTTACTGAATTATTTTGAGGATGTGACAAACACATCGGTGAGCACAGAGCAGTGGATGTGGAGTATATGGATTTTAGCAAGGTGTTTGATTAGGTTCCTCATGGTAGGCTCATTTAGAAAGTAATGAAGCATGGGATACAGGGAAACCTGCCTGATTAGAGAATAAATTAGATGGCCCAAAGAAGACAGGGTGAGATTACATGGATAGTTTTCAGCTTGGAGCAAGGTGACCAGTAGTATTCTGAAGGGATTAGTTCTGGGACCTCTGCTTCTTGTGATTTTTATAAATGACTTTGATGAGGAAGTAGAAGGGTGGGTTAGGAAGTTTGCCAATGACACGAGGGTTGGTGGAGTTGTCGATAGTGTGGAGGGCTTTTGTAGTTGCTAGAGGACATTGGCAGAGCTGGGCTGAGAAGTGGCAGATGGAGTACGACCTGGGAAAGTGTGAAGTTATTCATTTTGCAATTTCAAATTTGAGTGCATATTTTCGGATTAAACGCAGGATTCGTGACAATGTGGAGGAACAGAGGGATCGTGGGGTGCACGTCCATACATCCCTCATGGCTGACATCCAAGGTAATAGGTTTATTGAGACGGTATATGCTGTGTTGGCTTTCATTCGCAGGAAAATTGACTTTAAGAGCCATGAGGTTATGCTGCAGCTCTATGGATCCCTGGTGAGACTACACTTGGAATATTGTGTTCGGTTCTGATCACCTCATTATACATAGGATGAGGAAGCTTTAGAAAAGGTGCAGATGAGATTTACCAAGATGCTGCCTGGACTAGAAGGCATGTCTTATGAAAAAAACGTTGAGGGCGCTGGGGCTTTGGTCATTGAGGTGAAAGAAGGTGAGAGTTTACTTGATAGATTTTTATAAGATGATGAGAGACATAGATAGAATGGGTAATGAAAGAGTTTTCCCCACAAAGTGGCATAATTTTAAGGTGAATGGGGGAAGTTGTGGGGAGATGTCAGAGATAGTTTCTTTATAGATAGTGGTGGGTGAGTGGAATGCACTGCCAGTGGTGACAGTAGATTCAGATCCATCAGCGACTCTGAGCGACTCTTGGATCGGCACATGGATGATAGGAAATGAAGGGCGTGTTGGTTAGTTTGATCTTAGAGTAGGATAAAAGGTCGGAACAACATCGTGGCCAAAGGGCCTGTACTGTGCTGGACTGTTCTATATTCTATGGAATGAAATGAAAAATTATTATATATTAGCAACATATAGATTTTCAAAATTCTATTAGCATACTTAAGAATAATGATAAATGTCATCTTGCTGCTTGACTGTGCTATCTGCAAAAATGAACAGGAATTGTTGCAGGGAAAAGTAATTAGGTTTTTCTAAATTTATAAGGCTGGGATTACAGAGATCATTCAAATGAGCAAAAGTCATGTTTTTAACAGTGATGTCAGAGATAGTTTCTTTATAGATAGTGGTGGGTGCGTGGAATGCACTGCCAGTGGTGATAGTAGATTCAGATCCATCAGCGACTCTGAGCGACTCTTGGATAGGCACATGGATGATAGGAAATGAAGGGCGTGTTGGTTAGTTTGATCTTAGAGTAGGATAAAAGGTCGGAACAACATCGTGGCCAAAGGGCCTGTACTGTGCTGGACTGTTCTATATTCTATGGAATGAAATGAAAAATTATTATATATTAGCAACATATAGATTTTCAAAATTCTATTAGCATACTTAAGAATAATGATAAATTTCATCTTGCTGCTTGACTGTGCTATCTGCAAAAATGAACAGGAATTGTTGCAGGGAAAAGTAATTAGGTTTTTCTAAATTTATAAGGCTGGGATTACAGAGATCATTCAAATGAGCAAAAGTCATGTTTTTAACAGTGATGTCAGAGATAGTTTCTTTATAGATAGTGGTGGGTGCGTGGAATGCACTGCCAGTGGTGATAGTAGATTCAGATCCATCAGCGACTCTGAGCGACTCTTGGATAGGCACATGGATGATAGGAAATGAAGGGCGTGTTGGTTAGTTTGATCTTAGAGTAGGATAAAAGGTCGGAACAACATCGTGGCCAAAGGGCCTGTACTGTGCTGGACTGTTCTATATTCTATGGAATGAAATGAAAAATTATTATATATTAGCAACATATAGATTTTCAAAATTCTATTAGCATACTTAAGAATAATGATAAATTTCATCTTGCTGCTTGACTGTGCTATCTGCAAAAATGAACAGGAATTGTTGCAGGGAAAAGTAATTAGGTTTTTCTAAATTTATAAGGCTGGGATTACAGAGATCATTCAAATGAGCAAAAGTCATGTTTTTAACAGTGATGTCAGAGATAGTTTCTTTATAGATAGTGGTGGGTGCGTGGAATGCACTGCCAGTGGTGATAGTAGATTCAGATCCATCAGCGACTCTGAGCGACTCTTGGATAGGCACATGGATGATAGGAAATGAAGGGCGTGTTGGTTAGTTTGATCTTAGAGTAGGTTCATTCAACTCAGATACATATGCTTCCTTTATGGTTCTGTGGGTGCTCACTCACTCACTTCCTTCAGTTTTACATCAATTTCACACTGACTGTGAGGGTGGGAATGAATTTGTAAATATAAATACTCCAACCGAAACCCCTCACAGGTCAGGAACTGTTTTTGCTACTTTCATCACTCACAAGGAACAGGAAAATAAAGGTTCAGTCACAAATCTTACAGGAACATAGCGGTTATAATCACCAGGAAAGGCTGAACAGCTCAAAACGCTTTTCTCAAGGAAAGAGGAGGCTCAGAGAAAACGAGTAGAAAGCTTTGTGTCTGTGTTTTCAGAGATTTGAGGTTGAAATCATTGGGTTGAAAGCATGCTTCATTGTCCCAGATCAACAAAGGTGCTATCTAAATGTGCATCTTGCTTACTATCTGTCTGAGTTAACAATCAGACGAACAGGTCAGTGTCTGTGTGTTTTTCCAAATCCCTGATTGAATCTGTCTCCCCCAACAAACTCAGGTGCCTCACCACACTCTGTGTCACGGAGAAACTCTGCCATTACAATGAGAACTATCTTTGCTGTCACCTCTCCTCGGGATTCCGCCTAATCCCCACTTCCCTTCATTAAATCCCAGCTGCCTCTAGTCCACCCACATGGACATGTTGAAGAGCTTGACAGGAGATTGGATTGAAACCGAGAGTTCAATCGACACAATGAAAGAGGAAGAAGGAAATAAACGGTGATTGTGAATCCCAGCGGATGCAGACTCCAGGATTAATCCTTGTCGGCATTCCTGCAGTAATATGAGACAGCACTCGATGATGAGAGTTAAACCCGGGTGGCAGGAGAGGGAGCCACTGAGCATTAGCAGGTTTAGTTCAAACACAGGAGGTTTGTTCAGTCAGTAACAGTGTGTTCGATATGAGGGTGAAGTGAGCAGTGAGGGGAAATGTTGCCGAAAGCCGCAGATGGACAACTTTCATTGGAACAGGAGGAGGCCATTCAGCCCCTCAACTTTGCTCTGCCATTCAGGATGATCATAGCTGATGTGTGACCTAACGTACAATTTTTGAAACCCTTTAATTTCATCTGCAACAGGCAAGATGAGCATTGGAAAACTAAACATCTGCAAATGTTGGGAAATCAGAAATAAAAACAGAAATTGCTGGAAAAATTCAGTAGGTCTGGCAGCATCTGTGGAGAGTGAACCGGTCGTGTCCAGTGACCGGTCAGGTGACCAACTGCAGCTAACCATTCTGCCTGTTCTGGAACCCTCTCTGGAACAGGTTCTGGTGCGGGAGGAATGAGATTGTCAATGACAACTGAGACAAACAGTAGGATGCACTCAATTAGAATTAGGAATTTACTTACCCCTCCCAATGGGACACTCACCGACACAGTCACACTGCGGAGAGGCTGTTCACCTGCCCCACGTATGGGGAGGGATTTACTCGATCTCACAATCTGCTGAGGCACCAGAGATGGCACAGTGGGTTTAGACCCTTCACCTGTTCCATGTGTGAGAAAGGATTCATTCAAATCTCTCACCAGCAGAGACATCAGTGCATTCTCACTGGGGAGAGGCCATTCACCTGCTCAGTGTGTGGGAAAGCATTCACTCTGTCCTCTGACCTGCTTAAACACCAGCGAGCTCACTCTGGGGAAAGATCATTCACTTGTTCCCAGTGTGTGGGGAGATTCACTCAAATGCAGCACCTGCAGAGTCCCCAGTGAGCCCACACAGGGGAGAGGCCATTCAGATGCTGTGTGAGAGAAGTGATTCAGTGATTCATCCTGCCCCCGAGACCCCAGCGGGTTCACACTGGGTAGGAGCTGTTCACCCCTCTGTGTGACAAGGGATTTGCTGCGTCTTCAACACGATTGAGAGCCCAGTGAGTGCTCACAGGGAAGTGGTCATCCACCTGCTCCGTGTGGACTGCAGGACTCTGATTCTGATGTTACTATTCATCAGACTCAGGAGCGGCCCTTGTACATGATGACACTGTTGCAGTATTGATGTTGTTGTTGTTAACCACATTAACTGGGCTGGTGTTGACTGAACTTACATTGCCACTGTCTAAACCTCAGGATGTCCCTCTGGGCAGGATGTCTCTACAAACAGCAATGGGACAATGAGCAGGGATCATCTGTTTTAATTTAAATTGTGATAATAGCACTCCTGCTTCACAGCACTAGGTACAAGGTTGGAGTCCCCACATTCTCCCCCTGATAGTGTGGGTCCCCTCCAGGTGCTCTGGTTTCCTCCCACAGTCCAAAGATGTGCAGGTTAGGTGGATCGGTCGTGCTACCTTGTCCACAGTATCCAGGATTGTGCAGACGAGGTGGACCAGCCATGGGAAATGCTGTGTTACAGTGATGGAGTGCTCTGGGTGTGATGTTCTTCGGATGGTCGGTGGGGTTTGATGGGCCAATGCTCTCCTTCCACACTGTTGGGATTCTATTCCATGATTGAGAATAAAGGCTACACAGCAGGGTGTCCTTGGACAAGGAGCATGTGGTGTGTATCAATGCTCTTGATGCCTTTAGATAGAGGTGGGTTCCGCATGGGATACAGTGCTTTATCTCCACCGCTGCCCCCTCCCCACCAACTCTACTTTGATTTCGTCCTTTTCTCAATCTGTCACTTGTAATGGTTTGCTTGGCCCGTAATGGGCTTTGTTTGGAAATATTCAATTGGTTACACAAATGGTTTCCTGCAGATGATTATATGTCTAGATTAGAGCGATGTTAGAAAATCACAGCAGGTCAGGAGCCGGAAAATCAACATTGTGGCAAAAGCCCTTTTCCAGCACCACTCTAATCTAGGCTCTGGTTTCCAGCAGCTGCAGCCCTCACTTTTGCACTCCTGGTAATTATATGTTAACCAAAAGCAAAATGGTGTAATGATGATGTTGATGGTGGGAAGGTTGCTGTGATAATATTTCTGGTCATAGAAATGGGGAAAAAGAATGCTTCACAGCTCACAGAATGAGAACTGAAAAGCAGTTAAATCAAACCAAAGGTTCAGACAGGGAGGGAATATTTCCCTGGAGCTTGAGTAGCTGGAAAATGGTGGTGTCCGGGAATAGACAGGATTTTGTTTTACAGAGGTTGAAAGTTTTAAAACTGTTATATTCAGACAAATTATTTTCTTTAATTTTATTTGCTGTTCAAAAAACTTTCACAACATTTTAAAATCAAAATTTATCTTTAACACAAGGTTTGTAAATGTTAAATAAAATCCATCAAACCATCGCTCACTGAAACCTGTTGTGGAAGTGCAATCTCTTGGAGAATCTCTGCCCACTCCTTCCTACCCGGGCTCCATGGCTATATACATACCTGGGAGATAGCAGCAGGAGGAGACCATTCAGCCATTCAATCCTGCTCCACCATTCAATGGGAAACAGCTGACCATCCAGCTCAGTCTCCTGTTCCTGCTGTGCCCCAATCCCCTTTCATGTCTTTACCTCAAAGAACTATATCTAAGTCCTCCTTTAGTTTCACTGCCTTTTGTTCCAGTGACGTTGCGGTGTTACTGTGTGGGTGTAGGCAGGGGTAATGTGATGGTGCTGCCTCCTGGAGGATGCACTCAGCGTCCCTCACCATCCTGCAGTAACATCAACGGGGTTTCAGCAACTAGAGATAGAAACCATTTCCAGGATATGGGCATCACTGGCTCAGCCAGCATTTATTCCCCATCTCTAGTTACCCTTGAGAAGATGGGAGTGAGCTGCTGTCTTGTACCATTCACAGTCCATTTGGCGCAGAGAGACCGACAATGCTGGGAGGGAGAGTGTTGCAGGATTTTGGTGGAGTGATTCTCTATCTTTGGTTCTTCAAATGCTGGTTAACTTAATCACAATCTGCACATGACTTTGAGATTTCAGTCTGCAAATCTTCACCATCTAGCACCCCGTATAAAGGAATATGTACAGGTTAGAAATTCAGAACAGACAATTCTAGTTTCTCTGGAATATCTTTTTCCCCTTTCTTCCCCCGAAGCTGTAACCCTCCAGCCCACTTACTCTCTCCCACCATTCTGACTCTGCTGTCCCTAATGTACACCCTCCCCATTCTCATGGAGTTACTGATAAACAGATCCATGCCACCACTTCCCGTCCCTGGTTAGACTCTGCACCCTTTCTGGGTTCACTTCCTTTCCCTTCAGTTGCTGCAAGTCAATAATGTAACAGCAGAATGAAACACAAGGAAACAGAAAGGGAGGTGGCAGATCCTGGACAGGAGAGGAACCTTCAGTCTGGGAGAATGGGTCAGATCCTTCCTTGTTTCCCATTAGTTGATTCCCACCATTCCAATGAATTGGGGATGGAGAGTGGTCCTACATGGGAATGGTGACACTTTGACCCCCAACAGATCAATACTATAAGCAGATGCATTCTTCCTCCAGCCAATCACAGTGCGAAATACTTTCTGCAAAGTATACTTACCCAAAGCACATGCTCTAAAACCCGCCCACATTCTGTACATGTACAGTGCCGGGTTTCCCCACACGTGTGGTCCTTGACACAGGGACTGTGGGAGTTGTAGTCCCCATGAAGCCACTGGAGCCCTATCTCTGGAAAGTGAATGAAAAGTGTGGGCTGGAGGGTGTTGTCCCCATTCAGACAGACAGGACCTGTGGGCTGTCACTGGGTTTTACTGAGACACCTGCTTCCACAACCTGATTTCCTGATGTAAGGAACATAGATTCAGCCAACTGGGGGTGGGAGGTTAATGGGAGGAGCAAGTTTTAAGCAGAGGTGGCTCAATGGTTAGCAATGCTGACTCACAGCATCAGGGACCTGGATTTGATTCCAGCCTTAGGCGACCGTGTGGAGTTTACACGTTCTCCCCATGTCTGTGCGGGTTTCCTCTGGGTGCTCCAGTTTCATCCCACAGTCCAAAGATGTGCAGGTTAAGTGGATCGGCTATGCTACATTGCCCAAAGCGTCCATGCATGTGCAGGTTAAACCATTCACCATGGGAAATACAGGGAATGGGTGAGTCTGAATGGGACGCTCATTATAGAGTTGGCATGGACTCCATGAACAATTACCCTGTTTCTGCACTGTAGGGATTCTATTCAATTCTCATGAAGAATGTACCGATCTCGATGTGTTGTGAATCTGTCGAATTCTCTATTCAAAATACAGTGGATGCCAGGACAAAGAGGAAATTTACTGAAGAGATACAGATGTTGAATTTGCAATGAGATGAAGGGTGAGAGAGAGCAGGTGGGAAAATCCAGCTGAGACAGAGGTGAGCTCAATCATCACCGTATTAAATGGTGGAGCTGGTTCGAAGGGCTGCATTGCCTCTCCTGTGCCCAGTGCTTATCTTCTTACGGTAATAACTGGAAAGCTGAATCCAAAACTCACCACCTTCACCAAAGGAGATTTTCGGAAAAAGCAGGATAGTCAGGTGGATTAGCGTTCCAAACTTAGATAGTGAGGAAGTGTGTAGGGGATAATGATTTTCCAATTTTAAACTGAGGTGAGTTAAAAATCACACAACAACAGGTTGTAGTCCAACAGGTGTAATTGGATCATGATGAAGGACTCTAGTGTGTTTCCAATTAAACCTGAGAGACTATACCTTGGTGTTGTGTGATTTTTATCACACCTAAGTTTAAAATTGCTAAATCATTTTCTCCCACATGCTTCCTCACTATCTAATACAAAGGTATAAGAATGGGAGCCATACATCGGACAGGCGGGAAGTTACCTGATGCGGCCTGGAGGTGTTTTGCATGTACACTATCCAGGTAACTGCCATGTCTCATCAATAAAGACTCAAAGAAGACCTCTCAGAGTTCTGTACCTAGTTAATCCTATCCAGCAAGGTTTAGGAATATGAGTACACAGCAGTCAGTCTTCACAGTGGAGGATACGAAGGACATGCCTGTTATTGATAAGGAAACTGAGGAAGATGAGGACAAAGAAACAACTATTATCACGACAGAGTTGGAGCTGGGCAAGCTAATGGAGCTAAAGGTAGACAAGTCTCTTTGCCCTGATGGAATACATCCCAGGGTGCTACCAGAGATAGCGGGAGAAATAGTAAATATACTTGGAGTCAGAGTCCTGCAGCAGAGACAGGCCCTTTGGCCCAAACTGGGCCATGCCGATCAGAATGTCCATCCACACTAACCCCATTTCCCTGCACTTGGCCCATCTGCTTCTGACCCTTTGCTATCCATGTATTTGTCCAAATGTCTTTTACCTGTTGTTAATGTACCCACCTCAACCACTTCCACTGGCAGCTCAGTCCATATACATACCACCCTCTGTGTAAACCAGGTCCCCCTCATGTTCCCTTTCATTCTTTCTCCTCTAACCTTAAACTGATGCCCTCCACTCCTTGATTCCCTGGGAAAGAGACTGAGTGCATTCACCTTACCCAAGCCTCTCATGGTCTTATATACTTCCAGAAAAGATCCCCCCTCTGTTTCCTCTGCTCTAAACAAAAAAGAAAATCCTCGCTTGTCCAACCTCTCCCTATAACTCAGACTCCTGAGCCCTGGCAAAAATTCTTGTAAATTTCTTCTGCAATTTTTACAGTTTAATAACTGAAACCTACATTACATTCATCACATTTCCAGTGTTTCCCCACAGCACTGGAACCGACGTGACAACGCCAATGGATTACAAGCCATGATCGATAATTAACTCCTTAATAACAATCCCGTTTTCATAGCATTTTCCATGGTGCAGGTATCCTTGTGTTGTTTCAGGTTGTATGGTCAATTAAAAACTTGTCCTCATACAAAACAAATCTGTAGCTTAATTGTCTCTGGGAAATGTGCCATGTTGTTTCAGACTTTTAAAAACAAAATAAGTCTCTCTCCACAGTCACCACACTAACATGGACTTGGCTGTGTCTCAGTAATTTTTTCCCAGTCACACTGATATTTGAAATTCTCGCCCACGGACAGAATACACACCTTCCCTTCCACATGAAAAGGCCAATGATATTCAGATCGGCACGGATCAAGTAACTATCAAAACTGAACAGGAAGTTCAATTTGAATTTCTCATCCACAAATCCGCCTTTTCAGTACTCTACAACAGAGAAAACAAATCACCACCGTTAACACAGGATGGAAATTCATAAGACAATTATTGTATTAAATTGTAGTTTCTTGTTCCCCCAAAGCTTTAAATCTCAGTCTCATAATTGTTTCCTCCCACAATACAAATATGCACAGGTCAGGTGTATCGGCCAGGCTAAATTGCCCATAGTGTTATGTGCATTAGTCAGAGGGAAATGGGTCTGAGTGGGTTACTCTTCCGACGGTCAGTGTATACTGGTTGGGCCGAAGGGTCTGTTTCCACACGGTAGGAAATCTAATCTAATCAAGTCAATGAATCTGACTTGGAGCCTCCTGGATGTTGGTGAATCCTCCCCCCACCTCCCAGGGTTTCCTTCCTGGTCAGACCCAAACTGATTTTTCCCCCCAATCTGGAACCTCTTATTTATTTACCCCACACTGACCTCTGATGAGAACCATCCTGCACACACTGGCCAAACCATATCTGGTTAAACTAAAATGAACTAAATTACTACTTTAGTTGCAGGCCCATCCTTGTTCCTTTCCATAACATTCCTGAATCTTCACAGGAGTTCTGATAACTTTCTGCAAAATGCTCCCCAACTGATAGCCAACCTGTTGTCTCGATATCTGGGCAGGGACCATTTCTCTGGGTCCTGTTTTCAGAGGGAGGATCTGCCAATGACAGATTAATCCCACACACCCACAGCCTCCCTGGCACTGACCCATACTGCACATACGCCAACAATTGCCCAGCACCGCGCCTGTGCACTGGTCTCCCCTCCAACAGAGCATGCTCCAGATCACACAGGAGCCTGGGTGATTGACAGCAGCTGCTGCCCAATAGGGTGGAGGGGGCGTGGCTGGAGATGGTAAACAATGAACGAATGCGGAGGACACTGGGGGATGGACAGGTCAGTGAGGGACAGGAGCAGTGCAGCAGCAGGAGGGGATCCTGGACAAACCGAGCAATGGGAGAGTCTAACAGGAGAGAAACTACAGGAAGGTTCTGTTTGGAGGCTCAGGCAGGGACAGCTGGGAGACGGTATGGCCTGGTGGCTTGGGCAGGTTTTCCAATCAGCCTCTTCCAAGATGCTGTTACACAACTCTGAGCCCGATCCTCCTGGTTCAGAGGTAAGGACACTACCACCATTTCTTGGTGGGCTAGTGGAAGAAGGGAAGATGTTCTCCGTCTCACTCACATGGAAACTCCATGAGCTCCTCCCACTTACTGTCTACGGTGGGGATGGAGGAGACAGAGCAGATGGAAGCGGGGTTCGGGATATAGGGACTGCCATTCTAAAGGAACTCACCTGTGTTGGTGATATTAACAAGACTCAATACACAGTCTCTAACACAAAGCTGGTGGACGTGAACATTACCCAGAATATTAACATCTATAATTGGATGACGCAGACCCCAATGTACAGAGTTAAGTCCTGGATATTAATAATGGCTGTGTGTACGAGAAATCACGTCTCAATTTTTTTTTGAAGTAACAACAAAGAGGATTGATGAGGGCAATGCAGTGGAAATGATCTACATGATCTTCAGTAAGGCGTTCAACAAGGTTCCCCATGGGAGACTGCTTGGCAAGGTTAGATCTCACGGAATACAGAGAGAACTAGCCATTTGGATACAAAACTGGCTCAAAGGTAGAAGACGGAGGGTGGTGGCGGAAGGTTGCTTTTCAGATTGGAGACCTGAGACCAGTGGGGTGTCACAAAGGATCGGTGCTGGATCCACTAATTTTCATCATTTATATAAATGATCTGGACATGACTATAGGAAGTATTGTTAATAAGATGACACCAAAATTGGAGGTGTAGTGGACAGTGAAGAGGATTACCTCAGATTACAATGGGATCTTGATCAGATGGTTGAATGTGCTGAGGATGGACTTTAATTTAGATAAATGTGAGGTGCTGCATTTTAGAAAAGCAAATATTAGCAGGACGTATACACTTAATGGTAAGGTCCTCGGGAGCGCTGCTGAACAAAGAGACCTTGGAGTGCAGGTTCATAGCTCCTTGAAAGTAGAATCGCAGGTAGATAGGAGAGTGAAGCAGGTGTTTAATATGCTTTCCTTCATTGGTCAAAGCACGGAGTATAGGAGTTCGGAGGTCAAATTGCGGCTGTACAGAACATTGGTTAGGTCATGCTTGGAATATTGCGAGCAATTCTGGTCTCCTTCCTATCAAAACAATATTGTGAAACTTGAAAAGGGTCAGAAAAGTATTACAAGCATGTTGCCAGGGTTGGAGGATTTGAGCTACAGGGAGAGGATGAAAACATTGTTTCCCCTGTAGCGTCAGACCTTATAGAGGTTTATATAATCAGTCGGGGCATGGATAGGGTAAATACACAAGGTCTTTTCCCTGCGGTTGGGAGGAGGTATGATAGGAGGGGGGAGACAGAGGGGGGTGTCCGAGAGGGGAGGGTGACGGTTATTTTGTAGATCTACAACACAACCCTGTTCCTGTTTTCTCCCCATCCCCTTCAATCCCTCTGAAGGGCTCAGAACAAGTGCACAGACCCTGGAAAGTAGAGCTTCAGGGTGATCAAGTGATGAAGGTTGCATTTGGGACGCTGACTTTTATTGATCTGTGCACTTATCAATAAATGGACCTGGGTTCAATTCCACTGTCCTGGATTCATGTCTGTGGCCACAGACGCACCTGTCTCTTACCCTGACTACTGGATCCCCTGTCACTATAGCTCTGCCATTCTCCTTCCTCCTGTTCTGTGCAGCGGAGCTCTCTGTGGGGTCATGGACCTGGTTGTTGCTGATTTCCCCTGAGAGGCCACCCCACCTGTTCCCTCCCTTATAGAATCCCAAGCGGTGCACAATATCTGTTTGAGAAGCGGAACGATCACTGGGGAGTCCTGCACTTCCTTCCTGAGCCTTTTACTTGATCTGATGGTCACCCAATCCCTTTCTGCCTGTGTAACCCTCACCTGCAGTGTGACTAACTCACTAAACGTGCTGTCCATAACATTCTCAGTATTGCTCCACAGTGAGTCCACTCTCAGCTCCAGGTCTGAAAAGCAGTTTCCCAGTAGCTGCAGATGTACACCCTTCCTGCACACACAGCCGTCAGGGACACTGGAAATGTCCCTTATTTCCCACATTGTACAAGAGGAGCATACCACGGGTCTGAGGTCTCCTGTCACAACGTCTCTCTAGTTTCAGCTAGTTACTCCCATTAGGAGAATTTAAATGAGCTAGAAATCTTCCTTCTCTTCCAACATTTCCATTATAATCAAAAGCCCCGATCTTTACTTATGCTGACATTTTATACTTTAAAAACTGTTAAAAAAAAACTCAGCAGGTATCGCTTACAACTTGGCTGTTCCCATTGGGACAATGTGAGTTGCTGAATGGCCTGGACTAAAACTGAAGCTGAGTTTCACCTTCTCCCCGTCCCACCTCCCTCTGTTTACACCCAACTCCAAAACACACTCATTGAGCCAAGCAGCCCTCACAGTGCAGCCCTGTCATTGTCATTGTCTGCTCACACCTACACTGCCCTCAGCCTCCTGTACTGTTCCAATGCATCTCAATGGGAGCTCAGAGACAGCATCTCATCTTTCAATTCAGCCCTTTGTAACCCCAGAGACAACATGGACCTCAGCAGTTTCTGAATGAACAGACAGTTGGGAGAATCTGGAACATTCCACCCGAAATGCTGCTGGAATTTGAGTCCATGAGGAATTTTAATGAGAAATTTGCAGGAGATGGAAAACGAGGAGTTTACACGTTAACATCATTAAGTGGCTGATTGGGTCGAACTCTGACAGTTCCTATAATGAGACGAGGTGTAATTTGAATAAATCTGTGCTCCCTCTCAGGCCAATGACACCTTCCACAGCTGCAGGGCCCAGAACAGAGCACATACCCCAAGGGTGATCAAACCATGAATTTGAACATCTTTCTGATTTTGCTTGACAAAAATATTGGAGATATTTTCCCACAGACAGAACAGACAAACCTTTCTCCTTGCACAGTTAAATGCCAATGGTATTCAGATCCTGATGACCCTGCTGATGACAGAAAATGGCTTTTGAGATCCCTTTCTCAATTAATATCCTATAAAATGAACTCACAAAACAAAGCTCACAGTCAGTGCAGGCTGAACAGTAAAGACAAATATTTCTCTTGGAATGTGTTTGACGTGTAAATGCTCCTCTTCAAATCACCCCGACCCCACCCAGGAAGAAGTCATGTCCATGTGCCTCACTGTACCTTGGCCCCAAATAAAGATAGCGGCCATAACCCAGAACCTATCACTGCCTGAGGGCCACAGCCGTTTTCCCATTTGCTGTAAACGTGGGACCAAGAGCTTCTAATTAAGGCCGAAATGTAATTAAACCCTCCCAGCTCTAAACTGGATCCAAGTGCTCTGTCCTGTTTCCTCTTCCTGCACACACCATGGGTCATTCTAGGTCCAGTGACCCTTCCTCAGAAACGAAGGCAGCTGGGAAAAATAGAATTCCTACAGTGTGGAAACAGGCCATTCGGCCCAACAAGTCCACACCCACCCGCTGAAGAGTTTCTCAAACAAACTCATTCCCCAATCCTATTATTCTACATTTCTCCAGATTAATGTACCTAACCTATACATCCCTGAACACTATGGGAAATTTAGCTTGGCCAATTCACCTAACCTGCATATCTTTGGACTGCAGGAGATAGGGGTTAAAGAGTAAATAATAGGTGGGGACAGAACCCAAAAGAGACAGTAACATTTGGAAAGATAAAAGAGTGGATAACAATCTGGCTGGGAGGGTGCATACTGTTAATGGAGGGGACAGGAACTTGAGTCTGGCAGCATCTCAGTGGAGGTGCTGAAAATGGCAGCTGATGATCTGCGTTCTGCTGCAAAACAGACCCTGAGCTTCCAGTTGCCTGTCACTTTAACCCACGAATCTGTTGCCTGGCCAACGTCTCTGTCTCATGCTTACTGCAGTGTTCCAGTGAAGCTGGCAGAGCACTCCAGAACATACCAAAATGCCCCATATTTCAAGGACTGCAATTTCCCCTCTCACGTGGTCAACAATACCCTCCTGTGTATCTCCACCACTTCCTGCACCTCTGACATTGAACCACACCTCTCCAACTGCAACAAGGATAGAACCCCCCGCCCCAACCTCACCTTCCACCCAGATACAACGCATCATCCTGCACCATTTCCACCACCTACAATCAGATCCCACCGGAGATATATTTCCCTCTCCATTCCTTTCAGCATTCCACAGAGACCATTCCCTGTGAATTCCTAGTCAGATCCATGATCCCCACTAACCCACCCTCCACTCCCAGCACCTTCACTTGCCAATGCAAGAGGTGTAAAACCTGTGCCCACACCTCCCCCCTCACCTCCAAAGGACCCTTCCACATCCAGCAGCGATTTTCCTGCACATCCAAACACCTCACCTATCATGGCCTTTGCTTTCGATGTGGTCTCCTCTCCACTGGGGAGTCAGGACACCAACTTGCGGAATGTGTCAGGGAACATTTCTGGGACGCATGCACCAACCGACCCCACCATCCTGTGGCCGACCACTTCAACTTCCCCACCCACTCCGGCAAGGACATGCAAGTCCTGGGCCACCTCCACCACCAAATCCCAGCCACCCGACGCCTGGAGGAAGAAAACCTCATCTTCCACATTGGGACCCTTCAACCACAGAATCAAGGTTTCCTCATCTCCCCTCCCCTACCTTATCCCAGATCCAGCCCTCCAACTCGACACCACACTCTTGAACTGTCCCACCTGTTCATCTTCCTTTCCAATTATCCCCTCCACCTCCATCTACCTATTGCCTTCCTAGCTCCTTCCCACCAACCCCACACATCCATCTTATTTATCTCTCAGCCCTCTTACTACCCTCTTCCCCCTCCAATCCCGGCAGTTCTGATGAAAGGCTTATGCCCAGAACATCGATTCTCTTGCTCCTGAGATGCTGCCTGACCTGCTGTGCTTTTCCAGCGCCACACGTTAACGCAAGCTGGAAGAACAACGCCTCATCTTCTACTTGGGGACCCTGCACACCTCTATCCCCAGTATCAAATTCAATAATTTTAGGTCCTGAACTCTCCAATGTCCTAGCACCCCAGCATCTTAACCCACACACAAGGCCTTGTTATCATATAGCCTACCATTACACATTACCTATAGTTAGCCACTAACAGTCCCCATAAACAGTTATTCACCCTCCCCCAGCCAGATCGTTATCCACTCCTTTGTCCAACTGCTCCCATCTCTTTCATTGGAATCTATCACCTCCTATCATTTACTCCTTAACCCTTCCTTCTGCACATAAACCAACATTTCTTTTCAGACACATCAGTTCTGAGGAAGGGTCAGCAGATCCAAAATGTTAACTCTGATTTCTCTTCACACATGCTGCCAGACCTGCTGAGCTTTACCAGTACTTTTTAGTTGTTGTGAGAGATTTACAGTATCCGCAGTTCTTTTGGTTCTAATTTACCAGGAATTTCTAATTCAAGTCTAGCAGCCTAAAACCGTGTGTTTATAAATACTCCCAGTCCGTACAAACTCCATCTCCCTCCCAGTCTCTGCTGTCTCTCTCACTCCCTTCACATTCACTGAGTCACCCACAGTGACACTGCACCTGCACAGCTCATGGTCACATGTTGGCCCATTGGACCCACCCCTCATTCACTCCCATTGGCTGGAGGATCACACCAACTCTCCTATTGGTCTGAAGCTGCCATCAATCACCCGGACCCCATTGTGACATGATGGTGTGCTCCTCCCAGGATTATTGGAGGCTAAAGGGTGACCTTATAGAGGTTTATACAATCATGAGGGGCATGGGTAGGATAAATAGACAAAGTCTTTTCCTTGGGGTGGGAGCGTCCAGAACTAGAGGGCATAGGTTTAATATAAGAGGGGAAAGATTGAAAATGGATCAGTGGGTCAACGTTTTTCATAGCAGGTGGTGCCAGTATGGAATCTTCTGTCAGGGGAAGTGGTGGAGGTTGGTATAATTCGACCATTTGGCATCTGGATGGGTGTATGTATTGGAAGGGTGTAGAGGGATGTGTGTCAAGTGTTGGAAAATGGGACGAGATTAGGTTAGATTATCTGGTCAGCATGGACTAGTTTGACCAAAGGGGTTGTTTTCATGCTGTACATCTCTATGGCTCTGCACTGGCATGAGCTTCAACATTCAGTGAAAGGGGGCAGTATCACAGAGTAGAGGGACTGGGGGCTATTCAGCCCATTGGGGCTGTACTGTCTCCCTCTGGAGATGGTGCCAGTCTATCCCAACTCACCTCCCATTTGCCTGTAGTCCTCCAAATCCTTCCTTAAAAGAAGCTAAATTGCAAATTTGTTTTGACAATAATTGCTGAATCTGCATCCAGCTGTCGTTCAAACTGATCCAGATGCTTAGAACTGAAAAAGTATTGCTGGAAAAGCGCAGGTCAGGCAGCATCCAAGGAGCAGGAGAGTCGATGTCTCGGGCATGAGCCCTTCTTCAGGAATGTCGAAAGTGTGTCGAGCAGGCTAAGATAAAAGGTAGGGAGGAGGGACTTGGGGAGGGGCGGTGGAAGGAGATCAAGGGGAGGGTGATAGGCCGGAGTGGGGGTGGGGCCGGAAAGGTCAGGAAGAAGATTGCAGGTTAGGAAGGCGGTGCTGAGTTTGAGGGATTTGACTGAGACAAGGTGGGGAGAGGGGAAATGAGGAAACTGGAGAAACTGAACTCACAATTGTATCAACCACTGAGGTCTGCACCTGCCATATGCATTCTTTTGTTGAAAAAAGAATTATTCACTGGCAAAGATACTGTGGAAAATTTAGTCCGTTTAGAGAGCAGCACATTGTCAGGGATTGGGCAGCAGAGGAAAATTAACTTACAAAAGGTCTGTGAAAGTAACAGTAAAACACTGAACAACCCAAACACCCTGTTTCCCAAGACTCCCCTCCCGCTCCACCAAAAGCATGCAGGTCCTAGGCCACCTCCACTGCCAAATCTCAGACATCTGATGCCTGGAGGAAGAACGCCTCATCTTGTGTGTTCGGATCCTCCAACCACATGCGATCAATGTGGATTTCACCAGTTTCCTCATTTCCACTCCCCCCACCTTATCTCAGATCCAGCCTTCCAACTCGGCACCGCCCTCTTGATCTGTCCTACATGTCCATCTTCCTTCTCACCGATCAGTTGCTGCCTGACCTGCTGTGCTTTTCCAGCATCACACTCTGTCATTGAAAACACCCTGACTCTGACACTCTGTAAATCCTGCCCTATCACACCCTGCCAGGGAAGGCTGCGCAAGCATTCCCCCTGCAGCTTGCCCCTCACAAAGTTGGCTGCCACAGACGTGTCCCGCGGATCACTGCCCCCAATAAAGATGGCGGCTCCTACTCATGTCATTCACCATTTGAAGCATTTTCCAGTTTGCCACAAACACGGGCCTGGGATTTTCAGATTTGTGTTTTCCGATGTGCACTAAGTTCTGTAAAATGTCTCAGCCCGTTCCATTAAAATTTCTTTCTCTTCCTGATCAATATGCCTTTCCTTAACCGTGCCCTGCTCCTTCACACGTTTCCAGTGCCTTGGTCACAACAACATCGTGCAGCCAGTGAAGCTGATCATGTGGTTGAGTATAGCTACGCCCCTCATTCACTCAGATTGGTTGGAGGACCAACCAGCATTGTCTGGTCCTCCAGCCCCGTCGCCATCGTCTTATTGGTTCTGCGCTGACATCAATAATCGGAGGCCCATTGTGGGCTGGAGCATGCTCATTACTTCCTGCTTTTGCTGCTGTTCATTAGGTATGAGAGAGAGAGAGAGCTCATCCCTGTTTCTCCTGATGCCAGACAATAACAACAACTACCTGCATTGTATGGAGCCTTTCACACAGAAATCTCCTAAAGTGCTTCACGAGTGCTGGAAACGTTGATAAAAAGAACTTTAAGATACATCTTTGAGGAGTATAGAGGGGGTTACGAAGGATATTGAAGAGGTTTTTTTAAGATTAGATTGCTTAGACAAACCGTCCAAAGTGCAACCCACCCAGACCCATTCCCTTACATCTAACACTACGGGCAATTTAGCATGGCCAATTTACCTAACCCACACATTTTTAGACTGTGGAAGGAAACCCACCCATGGAGAGAATGCGCAAACTCCACACAGACAGTTGCCTGAGGCAGGAATAGAACCTGGGTCTCTGCCACTGTGAGGCAGCAGTGCTAACCACTGTGCCACCCATCTGCAGCTCTGTCCTCTGCAGCTCCAATCATGGAGTGATGTGTGTGGGGAACAGCTTACAACGGAGACAGTTAGTGGCTAACCATAGTTTAACAACCCCATGTCCTAGCCCCCTACCCCACACACCCGGCCTTGTTCTCACAGCCTGTTATTACACACTACCTCTGGTTAGCCACTAACAGTCTCCATTAACAGCTAGTCACCCTCCCCCAGCCAGATCGTTATCCTTTATCCAACCGTTATTCTCGCACTATCCCCACATATCCTTTACTCCTTACATCCTTCTCCCACCCCTACCTTCTACATATAATCCAACATCGTTTCTTTCAGTAACATCAGTTCTGAGGAAGGGACACCGAATCTGAAACATTAACTCTGATTTCTCTTCACAGATGCTGCCAGACCTGCTGACATTTTTCTGAGCCTCCTGGTTGTTGTTTCTGATTTACAGCATCCGCAGTTCTTTTGGTTTTAATTTACCGGGGGTTTCTAATTCAGGTTTAGCAGCCTCTGTCCCAGTCTCTGCTGTCACTCCCACACCCTTCATACTCACCAAGTCCCACCCTCACAGTGACAATGCCTTTGCACAGCACATGGTCACATGTTGTCTTGCTGGCCACACCCCTCATTCACTCCCATTATTTGCAGGACCACACAGACTCTCCTCCAATTGGTCTGGAGCTGCCGTCAATCACCCGGGCCCCATTGTGAGGTGAGTGGTGGGATCCTCCCTCTCTCTGCCCTGGGATGAGCTTCATCATTCACAGTGAATGGGGGCAGTATCACAGAGCACAGGGGCTGGGGGCTATTCAGCCCATTGGGGCTGTACTCTCTCCCTCTGGAGATGCTGCAAATCTGTACCAATTTTCCTCCCCTTTGCCCACAGACCCCCAAATCTCTCCTTAAAATGTAAAATTCCAAATCTGTTTGAGAATAACCAGCTGCCATTCAGAATGTTCCAGATGCTCAGAACTTAGTGAGTAAAATAGTGTTCACGTTTTCACCTTGTATTATTTGCCAATTACTTGAAAGTAGTTACTAAAAATTGTGACAGTGTTAACAATTCCTCTCTTTCTGCAAATTCAATATCTTGGAACCAAATCTGCACCAGGTCGAAATCACTGCTTCACTTTCTCAGCTCCAAAGACAATTATCTGTGCTTTAGTTAGCTCTCTGCAAAAAAAGGAACACATCTTAATTTATTAATTTCAAACAGATGTACAGCACAGAAACAGTCCTTCACTCCAATTCATTCATGCCAACTAGGAATCCTGAACTACTGGAGTCCCATTTACTAGCTATTAGCCTATATCCATCAAAACCCTCACTGTTCACGTACCCAATCGGATGCCTTTTAAAAGTTTTAATTGCAGCAACCTCTACTACTTCATCTGGCAGCTCATGCCATCCACACACCACACTCAGCTTGAAAACGTTGCCCCTTAGATCCCTTTTCAATCTTTGCCCCCTCAACCTAAACCCATGTGCTCTAGTTTTGGACCAAGCTTATCCTTATCCACGCCCCTCTAGATGTTATAAATCTACATGAAGTCACCTCTCAGTCTTTGACTCTCCAAGGAAATTAACCCCAGCCTATTCAGCCTCTCCCTGTAGCCCAAATCCTCCAATCCTGGCAACATTTTTGTAAATCTTGTCCTTTTCAAGTTTCACAACATCATTCCCAGAACAGGGAAATTCAAACTGAAAACAGAATTCCAGAAGTGGCTTAATCAATGCCCTGTCCAGCCAGAATATGACGTCCCAGTTTCTGTATTCAATGCATTGACCAATAACGGAGAGCGTTAATGGAGTCCCATTTGCCAGCGGTTCACCCTTATCCCTCTAAATCCTCCCTCTTCATGTACCCAATCAGACACCTTTTAAATGCTGCAATTGTACTAGCCTCCACCCCTTCCACTGGCAGTTCATTCCATACATGCAATGCCCTCAACATGAACAAGATGCCCCTCAGCTCCCTTTTAAATCTTTTCCTCTCACCTTAAGCCTGTACCCACCGAACTTGGAAAAAAGTCCCTGACTGTTCACCTTATCCATGCCCCTCATGTTTTTATAAATCTTCATAACATCAACACTCAGTCTTTAACTCTCCAGGGAAAATAGTCCCAGCCTATTCAGCATTTCCCTATAGTTCAAACCGTCCAACGTTGGCAAAGGCCTTGCAAATGTTTTCTGAAACCTTTCAAGTTTCTGAACATTATTCCAAGAACAGGGAGAGTGGAACTGAAAACAGAATTCCAGAAGGGCTGTAATCAATGTTCATGACGTCACAATGGCTGCATTCAATGCATTGACCAATAACGGAGAACACACAAAACACTGCCTGAACTCACCTGCCTACTTGTGACTAATCTTTTCAAGGAACTATGAAATCCATGGTCTCTTTGTTCATCAACACTCCTCAGGACCTTACCATTAAGTCCTGCCCTGATCTGCCTTTCCAAAATACAACAGCTCACATTTATCTAAATTGAACTCCGTCTGCCATTCCTTGCTCCAATGGCCCATCTGATCAAGATCCTGTTGTATTCTGAACTAACCTTCTTCACTGTCCACTACACCTCCAATTTTGGTGTCTTCTGTAAACCTACTGACCATACCTCATATATTCACATTCAAGTCATGTATTTAAGGGCCCAATATCCATCCTTGCAGCACACTGCTGCTCACAGGCCTCCAGTCTGCAAAGCAACCCTCCATTATCCTCTGTCTCCTACCTTCAAGGTAGTTTTGTAATGGCTTGCTCTCCCTGCATTCCATGTTATCTAACCCTGCTAACCAGTCTGCTTTGTGGAACATGGTTGAATGTCCATATAAACAACATTCACCGCCTGGCTTAAACAATTTTCTTTGTCACTTCAAAACACTCACTCAAGTTAGTGAAACACGATTGTGCATGTACAAAGCCACAGTGACTCTCCCTGATCATTCCTTACCTTTCCAAATGGATGGATATCCAGTCCCTCAGAATCCCTTCCAACAACTTGCCTGCCACTGACTTCAGGCTCACTGTTCTCTTTTTCCATGGCCTCTCCTTACCACCTTTTTTAAAATAATGGCACCTCACCTTTTGCTATCAACGATACAAATACCTCAGGAGAGGCCCAACAATCACTTCCCTAGATTTCCGGAAAGTTCCAGGATACACCTGATTAGGTTCCAGGGCATTATCCACCATGATGCGATTTAAGACATGTAGTACCACTTCCCCTGTAACATGGACATTTTTCAACTTATCACTGTTCATTTCTCCAAATTCACGAGGTTCCATATACTTCTCCAGTAAAACAAATGAAGTGAAATATTTGCAAATCTTTACCACCCTCTGTGGTTCCATAGACAGCCTTGTTGACCTTTAAGGGGTCCTATTCTCTGGTCCAGTTAATCTTTTGTCTGTGATATATTTGGTTAATCTCTTTGGATTCTACTCCAGGACATCCCAGAAAGGCCTAATACAAGGACCGTAATTTTCCTCCGATTTGATCAACACATACCCTCCAACACATACCCTCCACTTCCCGCACCACTGCCTTTACCCCACCCCTCCAGCCACAATAAGAATATAACCCTGCAGTCTTCACCTTCCACCCCAATAATCTCCAGATACAGCACATTAACTTCTTATTTCGGCTCCCTAAAGTCAGACCCCACCACCAGAGACATATTTCCCTCCCCACCTCTATCTGTGTTCCGCAGAGACCATTCCCTCTGCGACTTCCTGTTTAGGTCCACATCCTCCCGCCAACCCACGGTCCACACCCTTGACTCTCCCTTGCCGCCATGGGACATGTAAAACATGCGGCCACTCCTCCCTCTGACCAAGACCCCAAAAGGATCTTTTCACTTCAGGCAGAGATTTGCCTCCACATCCCAAAACCTCATCTACTGCATCTGGACATTATAGGGAATTTAACATGGTGCACCATCTAACCTTCACATCTTTGGACTGTGGGAGCAAACTGGAACACTTGAAGGAAAACCTCACAGACACTGGGGAGAATGTGCCAAAGTGAACACGGGCAATTGCCCGAGTCTGGAATCAAACCCAGGTCCCTGGTGATGAGGAAACTGCTCTAACCACTGAGCTACAATACTGTGGGATCTTTGGTGCTGATGCGCTGCCCCACTGATACCTCAGTCACTCACCCTGCCTCATTTCCTAAGAGGCAGTGATGATGGAGTGAAATTATCGCTAGACAGTTAATCCAGAGACCCAGGTAACATTCTGGGGACCTGGGTTTGAATCCCATCACGGCAGATGGTAGAACGGGAATTCAATAAATATCTGGAAAAAATAATCTAGTGACGACAAAGAATCCATTGTCAATTGTTGGAAAAACCAATGTGGTTCACTCATGACCTTTAGGGAAGGAAAATGCCATCCTTACCTGGTCTGGTCTGCATGGGACTCCAGACCTATAACAACGTGGTTGATTCTTAACTGCCCTCTGAGTAAACGCAGCAATAAATGCTGGCCGAGCCAGTGACAGCCTCATCCTGTGAATGAATAAAGGAAACAGGTCAGGTTTTGTTCCTTCTCTAGTAGGTACATCCTACAAACTGAATCTAAAATGTTCTCGTACATACTGAACAAATACCTTTCCATCCAAGCCCTTAACACTACATCACTCCGAGGCCATGTTGCTAAAGTTAAAACCCTTTATCATTGCATCCATATTATTCTTATAGATAACAGATCTCCTGGTAAAATTGTGTCTCAATTCCCTGCTGACTATTGGGAGAGAGTCTATAATACAATCCCAGTAAGATGGTCATCCCTTTCTTATTTCTCAGTTCCAACCAAATAACTTGCCTGGATGTACTCCCAGGAATATCCTCCCGAAGCCCAGCCATAATGTTATCTCAAATCAAAAACACCTCTCTCCCTGCTCTGTTGGCCCCTTTCTATCCTTGCTGTAGCATCTATACCCTGTAACATTAAGCTGCTAGTCCTATCCATCCCTGAGTGATGCCTCGGTAATTGCTGTAATATCCCAGTGCCACGTTCAAAACCATACCCTGAGCCCACCTGCCTTCCCCGTCAGGTCTCTTGCACTGCAATAAATGCAGTGTAACTGGTCCGTCGCACCTCATTCTGTGGCTTGCTCTTGCCTGCCTTGAGAGTCTGACCGGTGAACAGTACCAGGCTCAGACTCACCTCTTTTCTCACTATCTCTTTAGGATTACCCTGACTCCCTCACTGGTTTAACGCCCCACAAGTGGCACTAACAAATCTCCCTGCTCGTCAGGACCCCATGCTTTCCCCTTCCTATGCTATTGGTACCAATGTACAATGACCTCCCACTGGTTATTTTCCCTTTTGAGAATATTCTGCTCCCTCTGTGAGACATCCTTGACACTGGCACCAGGGCAGTACCACCCCATTCTGATCTCTCACTGTCAGCTGCAGAAACAGCAGGCTGTGCCCCTGACTAGAGAGTCCCCTATCACCATCGATCGTGTGGAACCGGATATACCTCACATTATGTTAGAAGCCAGTCTCAGTACCAGTAACTTGGCTGTCAGTGCTGCTTTCCCCTGAAAGTTTGTTACGACCCACATTTTCCAAAACAGTATACTTGTCTGAGATGGGGATAGCCACAGGAGACTCCTGCAGTACCTACCTACCCCTCCTAGCTTTCCTGGCAGTAACCCATCTACCTGACTGTATCTGCAGTATCCTGCAATCCTGAGACTGCCACCTATCACACCCACCAGCTCCTGCCAATTCTTCACTGCCTTTAATCACTCCTCCACCAATCCATGCGATCCAATAGGATTTGCAAACACACTTGCTGCAGACAATCATCAGGTTCATTGAAACTCTCCCTAATCTCCCACATCCGACAGGAACAGCACACCACTCTACAACAGGCCATCTCTCCGCCTTCACAACCTACAGACCAAGACAAAGGCACAGTCTTACTGCTCGAAAAATACTACCCGAGAATAACTTAATGCTTACGTTTTATATCTTAAACATTTAATCAAGAGACCGTAAGACATTAAAAAGAAATCCTCACCTGACTCATGATTGTAGATTTAATAAAATAAAACTGACTAAGATTGATGTTTGAAGAGACTGAAACTCACTGAGCTGATCCCTGGCTCTGAGTACTTCCAAGGGTGAGGTCTCTCTGAGGGCAGCTGTGAAATGTCACTGTTTCTCTTCTCTGCCCACTCCATTTCCAGAGAGGTTTTTAACTTCACAGCAAGTCAGCTCAGAGAGGTCACTGCTTGGTTTTATTCACTGGGGGTGCCTTTGCTGCCCAGACCAGTATTTATTGGCCATCTTTACTTATCTGGGAGAAAATGGTGGTTTACCACCTCCCTGAAATGCTGCAGTCCATGTACACCACAGTGATGTTTGGACAACAGTCCCCCTCTGGCCCCACAACCCTCCCTGTCTCTGTAATCCCCCTCCGGCCTCACCACCCTCCCTGTCTCTGTAATCCCCCTCCGGCCTCACCACCCTCCCTGTCTCTGTAATCCCCCTCCGGCCTCACCACCCTCCCTGTCTCTGTAATCCCCCTCCGGCCTCACCACCCTCCCTGTCTCTGTAATCCCCCTCCGGCCTCACCACCCTCCCTGTCTCTGTAATCCCCCTCCGGCCTCACCACCCTCCCTGTCTCTGTAATCCCCCTCTGGCTTCACCACCCTCCCTGTCTCTGTAATCCCCCTCCGGCCTCACCACCCTCCCCGTCTCTGTAATCCCCCTCCGGCTTCACCACCCTCCCTGTCTCCGTAATCCCCCTCCGGCTTCACCACCCTCCCTGTCTCTGTAATCCCCCTCCAGCCCCACAACTCTCCCTGTCTCTGTAATCCCCCTCCGGCTTCAGAAATTACATGTCCGTGGCATAAGATTTTGATTTGGATTCATTTTTGTTTAATAAACCACCTCCCCCCTCCATAAAAAAGTGACATATTTCACCCCCAAACAAATTTCTGTTGATTGACCTTTTGGAGAGGCCGACACATGGACACCACAGTATTTTATCTCACATTGTACACGTAGAATGATGGAACTTTTTATTTTAAACATTGCTAAAAAGGGAGGCAATGGCTTAATGGTATTCCTGCCAGATGATTGAAATGTACAGTGTTCCGAGGATTAGGGTTAGAATCCCAACATGACTGATGGCAGCATCGGAATCCAATACAATCTAGAGTGAAAAGGCGAATGAGAAAACCCATCTAGTTCACTAATGTCCTGCAGGGAAGGAAACGGTCATCCTCACCTGGTCTGGCCTACATGTGACTCCAGACCCACAGCAATGTGGGTAACTCTCAACTGCCCTCAGGAAAAATACATTAAAAACTGTTAACAAATACCCCGCAGGTATCACTTACAAACTGGCTGTTCCTAATGGGACCATGTGAAATTCTGAACGGCCTGAACTAAAACTGCGTTTCAGCTTCACCTTCTCCCTGTCTCCCCTCATTCTGCTTACACCCAACTCCAAAACACACTCATTGAGCCAAGCAGCCCTCACAGAGCAGCCCTGTCATTGTCATTGTCTGCTCACACCTACACTGCCCTCAGCCTCCTGTACTGTTCCAATGCATCTCAATGGGAGCTCAGGGACAGCATCTCATCTTTCAATTCAGCCCTTTGTAACCCCAGAGTCAACATGGACCTCAGCAGTTTCTGGTTGAACAGACAGTTGTCAGAAGCTGGAACATTCCACCTGAAAAGGTACTGGAATTTGAGTCCAAAAGGACTTTTAATGGGAAGTTTGCAGGTCATTGAAAATATGAAGTTTACAGGTTAACATCATGAAGTGGGTGATTGGGTCTAAATCTGAGAGTACCTACAAAGAGACAAGGTGTAATTTGGATAAATCTGTGCTCCATCTCAGGCCAATATCTCCTTCCTCAGTTGCAGGGCCCAGAACAGAGCACACACCCAAAGGGTGATCCAAACACAAATTTGTACATCTTTCTGGTTAACAAAGATATTGGAGATATTTTCCCACAATAAGAACAGAAAAACCTTTCTCCTTCCACAGTTAAATGCCAATGATATTCAGATCCTGATGACTCCATTGACTGTAAAAGCTTACTTTTGAGATCCCAGCCTCAATTATTCTGATTTAATATCCTATGAAATGAATTCACAAAACAAAACTCACAGTCAGTGCAGGAAGAATACAAGACATATTTTTCTATTGGTATGTGCTTGGTGTGTAAATGCCTCTCTTCAAATCGTACACACCCGCCCCATCCTAGGAAAAGGACATGTCAATGCCCCTCACTGTACCTTGCCCCCAATAAAGATGGCGGCCATATCCCAGGACCTTTCACTGCCTGAGGGCCGCAGCCATTTTCCCATCTGCTGCAAACGCGGGAAAGAGTTTCTAATTCAGATTAACGACCCGCACAGAGTGTAATTAAAACTTCCCAGTCTAAAGTGACTCATTATCTCCATCTCCAAGGCATTCTCCCCTTCCCTGTTTGCCTCTCCCACATTCACCAACGACAGTCACGTGACACTGCACAGGCGGCGTTATTGGTGACTTGTCATCCCACTGGCCACGCCCCTCATTCACTCCCATTATTTGGATGGCCAGCTGGTTCCACTTGGTCCACCAGTCCCACCACCTTTTCCTATTGGTCCGAAGCTTCCACCAATCAGCTGGACCCCATTGCGAGGTCAGTGGTGGGATCTTCCCCCTACCTGAATCAATCCCAGAAGGTGGATGGATGGTGTCAATCAGGAACAACAAGCAGGAGGTGCTGGGAAAGCTCAGCAGGTCTGGCAGCATCTGGGAACAGGAATCTGTCCAGGACCGATGGGAGCTGGGAAAGTTAGAATCCTGACAGCGTGGAAACAGGCCTCTCGGCCCCAAAAGTCCACAGCGTCCCTCCGAATGGTATCCCACCCAGACTCATTCCCCTACTCTATGACTGTATATTTCTCCTGACTAATGCACCTCACCTACACATCCCTGAGCATTATGGGAAATTTAGCTTGGCCAATTCAACTAACCTGCAGACCTTTGTCCTGCAGGAGATAGGGGTTAAATAGTAAATAATAGACAGGGACAGAACACCAAAAGAGAAACTGGAACATTTGGAAAGATAAAGGAGTGGATTACGATCTGGCTGTGAGGGTGCATAGCTGTTAATGGAGGGGACAGGAACCAGTGTCTGGCAGCATCTCAGTGGAGGTGGCGGAAATGGCAGCTGATGATCTACGTTCTGCTGCAAAAACAGACCCCGAGCTTCCAGCTGCCTGTCACTTTCATACACGAGCCTGTTCCCTGGCCACCATCTCTGTCTCATGCTTACTGCAGTGTTCCAGTGAGGCCACAACATACCAAATGGCCCCATATTACAAGGACTGCAATTTCCCCTCCCATGTGGTCAATACCATCCACTAGATCTCCTCCACTTCCTGCACCTCTGCCTTTGAAACCCACACCTTCAACTGCAACAAGGATAGAACACCCCCTCCACCCCCAAGTCCTTACCTTCCACCGAGATACAACACATCAGCCTTTGCCATTTCCACCCAGATACAACACATCATCCCCTGCCATTTCCACAAGCTACAATCAGACCCCACCACCAGATCCTTAAGGGGTTTGACAGAATAAATACTGATGTGTCTGAGGGTAAATACTGAGAGGGGAGTCTGAAACCAGATTCTGAGTCAGTCACATAATCAAGGGTTCTGTTTCGGATTCATCAAGTTTAATGCAACACAGACACGGGTAAGGGGTTTCAGTAGCAATGGAGATGGAGTGAGGAGGATACAAACAACGTTTAAGAAATTAGAATTCCTGGTGTTTGGGATTGTGTAGATGTCTGATCAGAAGGTCAGTTTCACGTCAGAAACAACTGTAATATTGTGAAGAGTGTAGTTCTGCTGTATAGTTCCCAGTGAGAGGGAGGGGCTCAGCAGTAAGGGAAAGGAATTTGTCAGGCAACGGGTTTAACCATGACAATGTTTCATTGGAGGAAACTGCACCTAATCGAGTAGTGGGAATGTGGTAAGCAGTTTGATAACTGAGTAACAGTGGAGTAATGGCGAGGGATGATGGGGAGGGAGAGCTGGGCATTGTCAGTGTACATGTGAAACCTAACATTGTGCAAATGCACTATGTCACCTCAAGGATTGATCCATGAGGGACAGCAAATGCAAGGAATTCAGAAAGCAAAGGGACAGTGGAGATGGAGCAGGATTTTCCAACAACTGTGAGGTCAAATATAAGTTTTTCACAGAACGAGAGAGAAGGACATAACCAGAAAAGACAGAACAAGGAACAATATCTGTGAATCGGTGACGGAGACTGATGAGGAGGGGGAGAAAAGAGAGTTGGAAACTCTATGGTTTAGTGAGATGAGGGTAAAGGGTCAAGATGAGCTCTGATACGGCTTGACAGGAGATTGGCGAAAATTTGGACAAAAACCGGGAACACTTCGTGAGGCAGTTTGGCTCGGCGGGCTAGTGGGAGGGAGGGAAGCTACAAATCGGATTATCTCAGTCTTAGTGACAGAGAAACTCCATGTGCTCCAAACTCTTGTTGTTGGAGAGAAGGATGGAGGAGACAGGATGATGGACAGTGTTTCACAAAGAAACAAAACCTGGGTAAGTGATATTTAAAGTGAGTGAACAAACCGAATGTATTTAACTTTTACCCAAAATATTAAAACCAATGACAGAAATCCTGGTTCGAATCCCAACTTGGCAGATGGTGGAATCTGAATTCAAGAAAAAATAACTGGAATTAGGAATCTCCTGATCTCCATGGAACCATTGTCAATGGTGGAAAAATATCCTGCCAACCCGACAGTGGCCCAGCCAGCTACTCACTGTATTAATCACTGCAAAGTCTCAACAAAGGAATGAAACTGGATGGACCACTCAGCATCTGACAAGGCACCAGAAAATACAACCACAGAATCAGCCCTCTCGATGGTGCAACGTCCTCCAGACTAACATCTGGAGTTTGGTGTCAAAATGTGCAGAGCTGTCTCACAGACCAATCAAGGAACAGCCTGACATACTCATACTCATGGAATCAACTCTTACAGACAATGTTGAAAATGTGTTGCTGGAAAAGCGCAGCAGGTCAGACAGCATCAAAGGAGCAGGAGAATCGACGTTTCGGGCATGAGCCCTTCTTCAGGAGCCCTTTTACAGACAATGACCAGATACCACCATCACCATCCCTAGATATCGAGAGTGTGGTGATGGAAAAGCACAACAGGTCAGGCAGCATCCGAGGAGCAGGAGAATCGACGTTTCGAGCCTAAGCCCTTCATCAGCCTGACCTGCTGTGCTTTTCCAGCACCACACTCTCGACTCTGATCTCCAGCATCTGCAGTCTTCACTTTCTCCTGAAATCTCTGGATATGTCCTGTCCCACCAGCAGGACAGACCAGGCAGAGGTGGTGGCACAGACAGGGAGGATTTGCCCTCTGAGTTCTCAGCATTGACTCCGGACACCAGGAAGTCTCATGGCTCCTGCTGATTACCACGCTCCGTCCTCCCTTGGCTGATGAATCACTTCTCCTTCATGTTGAACAACATTTGGAGGAAGCACTGAGGAAGTAAAATGGTGTCAAACGTACTCTGGGTACAGGATTTCAATCTCCACAATCGAGACTAGCTCTGCAACAGAATTACTGACTGAGCTGGTCAGGTCCTAAAGGATATAGCTGCTCAACTGAGTCTGCAGCAGGTGGTGAGGGAACCAACAACAGGGAAAAACATACTTGATCTCATTGTTATGAACTGACCAGCTACAGATACATCTGTCCATGACAGTATCGGTACGAGCGACCATTGCACATTCTTTTTGGAGACACAAGTCTTGGCTTAAAGTTGAGAAAAACTTCCATTGTGTTGAGTGACACTATCACCGTTCTAAATGGGACAGACTTTGATGAGATGTAGGAACGTAAATTGGATCTCCCTGAGGCACTGTGGGACATCAACAACAGCAGAACTGTACTCCAGCACAATCTGTAATCTCATGGGTTTGTAAATCCTGCTCTCACCCATCACAAAGGACAGGAAGGGAGGGCATGCCCAGAGCAGCACCAGGCATAACTAAAAATGAAGTGCCAACCTGGTGAAGCTACCAAACAGAACCATCTGCATATCAAACAGCATCAACAGCAAGCAACAGAGTTAAGTGATCCCACAACCAATGGATCAGATCAGAGCTCTGCAGTACTGCCACACCCAGTTGTGAACGGTGATGGACAATAAAACAACTCACTGCAGGAAGCATCACAGATATCCCCACCCTTACTGATGGAGGGGCCTCACACATCCATGCACCAGATAAGTCAAAAGCTATTGCAGCCAGAAGTGGGATGCTCCATCTCAGCCTTCTCCAGTGGTTTCCAACATCACAGATGTGAGTTTTAAGCCAGTTTCATTCAGTTTGAATAACATCAAGAAGTGGTTAAGTAGTGCAAAGGCTACGGGCCCTGCCAATATCCTGGCAATAATACTAATGCCTTGTGCTCCAGAACTTGCCACCCGCCAAGCCAAGTACCGCTCCAGCACTGGCATCTACTGACATTGTGGAACATTGCCCAGGCATGTTCAACAGAAAACACAGGGCAATCCAACCAAGCCAATTTCCCTCCGTCAGTCCACACTCGATCAGCAGTAAAGTGATGGAAGTTGTCACCAACAGGGCTACCAAGCAGCAGCTGCTCAGCAACAGCCAGCTGAGTGACACTCATTTCAGGCTCCACCATGGCCACTCAGCTCCCGATTGTGTTACCGCCTGATTCACAACCAGACAACCAGCTGAATCCCAGAGGTGTGGTGAGGTGAGGGGGACAAGACCACTATTTCGAGCTGATTCTAACATTGTATTAGCTCATATACTCTCATCCACCTTGTGTTATCTCCAGACTTCCTTATACAAACACACTCCTGGCAAACTTCCCACATTCAACCTCCCTGTTATCTCAAGAAAAACTAAATCTCTGCCCAAGTACTTCCTCGTACCAAAACTTGTTGATCCATCAAATGGCTGGAATTCATAATCAACAACGTAGAGCCACAGAGATGTACAGCATGGAAACAGACCTTTCGACCCAACCTGTCCATGCCGAACAGATATCCCAACCCAATCTAGTCTCACCTGCCAGTATCCGGCCCACATCCCTCAATTTAAAATTCTCACCCTTGATATAATTCCTGGTTGTGACCATCCCTAGCTCGCTGCATCACACACCCTTTGAGACCTCGACAACCCATTCTGTTCGAGACTCCCAATGACCTGTTAATTCATTACCTCACCTGGGTGGCTGCTTTTACAGTTGCCAAAGCTACAAGGTCTGAAATTCACAGCCAAAACCTCACAGGTCTGCTTTCCTCCTTTAAGACATTCCTCAAAACCTACTTCTCTGGCCTTGTCTAAAGTTTCCAATAATATTTGTGTGAAATTATAAGCATGATAATAAAACTACAAACTGTTCCTGATTTGGACATTATCTTCAAATCATCACTGTTGCTGTAATGAATAATCTGTAATGTCTCTTACCCAACCACATTGTGGGAGCACCTTCACCACACAAACTGCAGCTGTACAAGAAAGTCAAACATCACCCTCTCCCCAGGCAACAGGGCTTTGGCATTAATCACTGGGATCTGTGGAAGGAGAAACACAATTGATGTTTCAGGGAGTGCAAAACGGATTACAGGGAACGAAAATGATGCAGAATTTATAGTCAGAAACGGAAGGAAAATACACTTGCTCATCGGAAAAAAGAATTCTTGACTGCCAAAAATTTTCCAGAAAAAAAATTAATAAGCAGCACACGGTCAGGGGCTGGGCGGCAGTGAAAAATTAACGTATAAAAATGTCTGTAAAAGTAATAGTAAAATACACCCATTGTTCGAGACTGAGGAAGCTAGACATTAACAAAGTGGTCATGAGGGAGCCCAGAGATGAAGCAGAACAGTATAAGCTGTTATGATCCCACAGTCATAGAGATGTATAGCGCCGACACAGACTCTTCGGTCTAACTCATCCATGACAACCAGGTATCCGAACCTAATCTATTCCCATTTGCCAGCACTTGGCCCATATCCCTGTAAACGCTTACTCATCATATCATGTGTCTATTTAGACGCCTTTAACAAGTTTTATCTGTACTAGCCTCCACCACTTCCTCTGGCAGCTCATTCCACCCACTGCATGAGAGTTGTCCTTTAGGCCCCTTTGAAATTTTATCCGTTCATCCTAAAGCAATGCCTCTACTTCTGGACACCATCACTCCAAGGAAAACACCTTGTTCATTTACTCCATTCATGCCCCTCTTGATAGTATAAACCTCCATAACATCACAGCTCAGCCTATTGCACTCCAGGGAAAACAGCCCAGCCTCCAACCTCAAATCCTCCAACACTAACAACATTCTTGGAAGTCTTTTTTGAAACCTTTCAAGTTTCACAGCACCCTTCTGATAGGAGGCAGGCCAGAACTGCACACAATATTCCAAACGTGGCCTAACGAATGCCCTGTACAGCAACATGACCTCCCACATCCTGTACTCAATGCTCGAACCAATAAAGGAATATAAACTGAACACCTTCTTCACCATCCTATCTGCCTGCAACTTGACTTGCAAGAAACTATGAACCTGCAGTCCAAGGTCTCTTTGTTCCGCAAACGTCTCCAGGGCCTGGCCATTCAGTGTATAAGTCCTGCACTGATTTGCTTTTCCAAAATGCAGCACCTCACATTTATCTAAATTAAACCCCATCTGATCAATATCTCATTGTAATCTGAGGTAACCTTCTTCATTATCCACAATACCTCCAATTTTGTATGACCTGCAAACTCATTTCCGATACCAAATCATTTAAATGAATGACAAAACAAATCCAGAAATAAACATCCATTTCTCTGAGTTTGAATGTGCTCTGTAAATCCTGCCCAATGACTCTGTACCACAGAAAGGCTGCACATGGGCCTGGCAGCGCCTTGCCCCCTACAGAGCTGGCAGTTCTGCATGTATCCAGTGAATTCTTGCCCCGAATAAAGATGGTGACGCGTACACATACCTGCAGCCACACTGAGGCAATTCCCCGTTTACTGAAAACACGAGACTGGGACGTTACAAAATATGTGTTTTCCGATGCGCACATTGTGTTTGTAAAACCTCTCCACTCACACAGAACCTCTCTCACCTCCTGCGGTTCCACAGACAGCCTTGATTTTTGCGGGTACCTATTCTCTGCCTGGTTACTCGTTTGTCCTTAGTGTATTTGTACAATCACTTTGGATTCTCCTTAAACCTATTTCCTAAAGCTATCTCATGTCCCCTTTTTGCCCTCCTGGTTTACCTCGAGTATACTCCTACTGCCCCTATACTCCTCTAGGGATTCTCACAAACACAGCTCTCTGTACCTGCCAAATGCCTCCTTCATTTTCCTGACCAGGCCCTCAATTTCTTTCGACAGGCAGCATTCCCTACACCTACCAGCCTTGGCCTTAACAGGAACATACTGTCTATATACTCTCATTGTGGCAGGCCTGTGGAGGCAATAGCAGATGAGGACAGAGAAACAATCATTCCCAGTAAAGAGGCAATGTTGGGAAAGATAACAGCCTCAAGGTAGCTGGGTCTCCTGGCCCTGATGGAATGCATTCGAGGGACTAAAGGAGATGGGGGTGGGCGGGGGGTGGGGAGGGGGATGAATAACAAACTCGTGATAATTCACTAAAATTTGTTGGATTCTGGGATGGTTTTGACAGACTGGAAGCTGCAAATTGGTGCCACTATTTTTCAAAAAGGACCTGTTAGCTTAACTTCTGCAGTGGAGAAAATGCTTGAATCTCTCAAGGAAGTAGTGGTGAGATATCATGAGAAATGTGTCTCATTTCGCAGACACAGCATGGATTCATGAAAGGCAGGTCACGTTTAATGGATTTACTGGAATTATTTGAGGATACAGTGAGCGCGTTGGACAAGGGGAACCGGTGGATGTGGTGTACCTGGATTTCCAGAAGGTATTCGATACGTTGCCACACAAAAGGCTGCTGTATAAGGTAAAGATGCACAGCATTATGGGTAATTATCATTGATACAGGATCGGTTCACCAACATAATAAATAATGGGGAAAAACGGGTGTTTGGATTAGTGTTGACACTACAACTGTTTGCAATTTACACAAATGTTTTGGAATTGAGGACCAAGTGTACGGTGTCAGAGTTCACATTTGATACAAAGATGAGTAAAGCAATGTCTGCAGAGGCCATTGCAAGTCTGCACAGGGATACAGATCAATTAAGTGAGTGGGTAAGGATCTGGCAGATGGAGTTCAATGTTGGGATATGTGAGGTCATCCATTTGGGTCGGACTAACAGCAAACTGGATGATGAAATGGTGAAATATTGCAGCAGGCTGCTGTACAGAGGGAGCTGGGTGTCCTTGTGCATGAATCACAGGAAGCTGGTTTGCAGGTACAGCAGGTAATTAAGGCAGTGAAGGGAATATTGTCCTTCATTGCCAGAGGGATGGTTATGCTGCAGCTGTACAGGGGGCTGGGGAGGCCACACCTGGAGTACTGTGTACAGGTTTGATCCCCTTACATTAGCAAGGATGTACTGGCACTAGAGGGAGTGCAGAGGAGGGTCACTAGTTTGAGTTGGGAGTTGAGAGGGTTGGTGTATGTGGAGAGATTGAGAAAACATGTTCCATACTCATTGTAATTTAGAAGAATGGGACGTTGGATAGGAAACAAATAAAATTATGAGGGGAGGAGATAAGACAGAAGCAGGGAGGCTATTTCCACTGGGGACGGGTCCAACTCCAGAGCCTCAAAATAAGGGGGAGCAGATTTAGGACTGAGATCAGGAGGAGCTTCTTCAGCTAAAGGGTTGTGAATCTGTGGCGTTCCCTGCTGACTGCAGCATTTGAATGCCTTTCAGGCAAAATGTAGATTTGTGAACAGGAAAGGAATTAAGGGTTATGGTGGGAGATCGGGAACGTGGAGCTGAGGCCATGAAAAGATCAGCCCTGATCTTATTGAATGGTAGAGCAGGCTGGAGGGGCCAGGTGAAAGTTCTTGCCTCGTGCCATCAAAATCAGCCTTTGTCCAATTCAGAACCTTAACATGTAGATCTGGTCTATTATTTTCTGTAACTATTTTAAAACTAGTAGAATTATCAGAGAATCCCAACAGTGTGGAAGCAGGTCATTCAGCCCATCACATTGATACTGACCCTGAGAGCCTCCTCACCTCCCCCAGTAACATTGCATTTCCCAGGGCCACCCAACCTACACATGCCTGAACATTATGGACAATTCAGCCTGGACAATCCACCCAACCTGCACATCCCTGAACACTGTGGACAATTCAGCTGGATAATCCAACCTATCCTGCACATCTTTGGACTGTGGGAGGAAACCAGAGAACCCAGACAAAATCCATGCAGAATACCCCAATAAGGTGGTCATCCCTTTCTTATTTCCCAGTTCCAACGAAATAACTTCAATGGGCGTACTCCCAGCAATATCTTCCCTAAGCAAAAACATAATGCTATCCTGAATCAAAAATGCTACTCCCACTCCTCTCTTGTCCCCCTTTCTATTCTTCCTATAGCATCTATACCCTGGAACATTAAGCTGCCAGTCCTATCCATCCCTGAGTGATGCCTCTGTAGTTGCTATAATATCCCAGTGCCATGTTCAAAACCATACCCTGAGCTCATCTGCCTTCCCTGTCAGGCCTCTTCTATTGAAGTAAATGCAGTGCAACTGCTCAGTCCGACTTCATTCTGTGCCTTGCCCTTGCCTGCCTTGACTATTTGACTTCTGAACTGTACCAGTCTCAGACATACTCTTTCCTCACTATCTTATTGGGTTTACACCCACTCCCTCACTGGTTTAATGCCTCCCGAGTATCACTAATATCTCCCTGTCTGGATGTTAACACCTTCCAATTCAGGTACAATCCATCCTTCTTATGCAGGTCAACTCTACTCCAGAGGAGATCACAATGATCCAAAAAAATGTGAATCCTTTTCCCCTGCACCAGTTCCTTTGCCACTCATCCAGCATCTCCTCCTCCTCTGTAATATGGACATTTTTCAGGATGTCACCATTTATTTCCCCACATTCTATATCTCCCATGTACTTCTTCACAGTAAACACTGATGGAAAACACTGGTTTCCTATCTCGCCCATCGCCTGCAGCTCCACACAACGGCTGTCTTGCTGATCTTGGAGGGTCTCTATTTTCTCCCTAGTTAGCCTTTTTTTCTTCATGTATTTATAGAAGCCCTTCGGATTATTCTTAAACCTATTCACCAAAGCTATCTCACGTCCCTTTTTTGCTTCCTGATCTCCCTCTTAATTATACCCCTACTGCCTTTATACTCAATTTTTTTGGATTGGAATAAATGCAAAATATAACAACCTGACAAAACAGACGAGGGCAGGACTTGCTCTCAATAAAGGTAGGGCCCTGAGTAGTGATATGGGAACAGAGATCGAGGGCTTCACGTCTTTGAAGTTTGTGTTACATGTAGACAGGGTGGTTAATAAGGTGCTAAGCACACTGACCTTGATTGTTCAGACCTTGGAGTACAGGAGTTGGGACGTTATGTTGAGGATGTACAAGACGTTGGGGAGGCCTCTTCTGGAATACTCTGTCCAGCTCTGGTTGTGCTGTTATAGGAAGGAGATTATTAAATTGGAGCAGGTTCAGAAGAGATTTACCAGCATGTTGCCATGAATGGAGGGATTGTGTTCTAAGGAGAGGCTGGATAGGCTGGGAATTTTTTCACTGGCGTGCACGAGGTTGAGGTGTGAGCTTATTCGAGGTTTATAAAATTAGAAAGAGTGTAGACAGGGTGAATAGCCGGGGGAGAGGGGATTCAAAACTCGGGTGCATTCATTTTGAGAAGAAATGAGAAAGATTTGAGAAAATACATGAAGGTTTTAATAAAAAAGATACACGTGTGGAATGAACTTCCAGAGGAAGTGGTAGCTGTGAGTACAATTACAATATTGAAAAGACATTCAGATAAGTACATAAATAGGAAATATTTGGATGGATGTGGTCCAAGCGGAGGCAGGTACAATTAGTTCAGTTTGGAATTATGGTCGGCATGGACTGGTTGGACCACAGGGCCTGTTTCCTTGCTGTATAACATTATGACTCTAATCCTCACGATCCCTAAATTCCTCCATCCTCAACTCGCCTGATCAATGTCACCTAAACCATCCTCACAACTCTTCCTTATTTATATAATTCCTCACTAGCCACAGAACGCTCCCTATCTCACGTCCTCCAGTTTCTCAAATCTCTGCGATATGTGCCTTTCTTTAGTTCCAACCTTGAGGATGCCCTCATTCACTCCGATTGGTTGGAGGACAAACTCGTACGACCTGGTCCTCCAGTACTGCCCTCTGGCCCTATTGGCCTGCGCTGACATCACTCACCTCACAATGGGCCCCGGATGATTGGTGGGATTCTCCCTCTCTCTGCTCTGGGATGAGCTTCATCATTCACAGTGAATGGGACAGTATCACAGAGCACAGGGGCTGGGGGCTATTCAGCCCATTGGGGCTGTACTCTCTCCCTCTGGAAATGCTGCAAATCTGTCCCAATTCCCTTCCCATTTGCCCATAGCACCCCAAATCTTCCCTTAAAAAGTAAAATTCCAAATCTGTTTATGAATAATTGCTGAGTCTGTCCAGCTGCCGTTCAGACTATTCCAGATGCTCAGAACTTACTGAAGAACATAATGTTCACATATTCACTTATTATTTGCCAATTACCTGAAAATAGTTACTAAAATTGTGACATTGTTAACAATTCCCCTCTCTCTGCAAATTAAATATCTTAGAAACAAATTTGCAGCTGATCAAAATCACTGCTTAACCTTCTCAGCTCCAAGAACAATTATCTGTGCTTCTGCTAGCTCTCCACAAAAGAGGAACACATCTTATTTTCATTTATTAGTGTCATAGAGATGTACAGCACAGAAACAGACCTTTGGTCCAATTTGTCCATGCCAACCAGGAATCCTCAACAACTGGAGCCCCATTTGCCAGCGATTGGTCCGTATCACTTGAAACCCTTCCTATCCATGTACCCAATCAGATGCCTTTCAAATGTTGTAATTGTATCAGCCTCCACTACTTCATCTGGCAGCTCAATCCACACACACACCACACTCAGTTTGAAAACGTTGCCCCTTAGATCCGTTTTAAATCTTTGCCCTCTCAACTTAAGCCCATGCAATTGTTTTGAACCCACCTAACTGGGGGGAAAACACCGTGGCTGTTCACCGTATCCATGCCCCTCATGATTTTATAAATCCCCATGAAGTCACCTCTCAGTCTTTGACTCTCCAGGGAAATTAACCCTGGCCTATTCAGCCTCTCCCTGTAGCCCAAATCCTCCAATCCTAGCAAAGTCTTTGTAAATCTTGTCTGAACTCTTTCAAGATTCACAACATCCTTCCCAGAACAGGGGATTTCGAACTTAAAACATAATTCCTGAAATGGCTTAATCAATGTCCTGTCCAGCCACAATTTGACATCCCAGCTTCTGTACTCAATGCATTGACCAATAAATATAAGCATACCAAACCCCACCTTCACTAGTCTGCCTATCTATGACTCTACTTTCAAGAAACAATGAACCTGCTCTCCATGGTCTCTATGTTCAGCAACATTCCCAAGGACTTTACCATTAAGTGTATAAGTCCTGCCCTGATTTGCCTTTCCAAAATCCAACAGCTTACATTTGTCTAAATTGAACCCAGTCTGCCATTCCTCGCCCCAATGGCCCATCTGGTCAAGATCCTGTTGCCTTCTGAACTAACCTTCTTCATTGTCCACTACACCTCCAATTTTGGTGTCTTCTGTAAACCTACTGACCATATCTCATATTCACATCCAAGTCAATTATTTAAGGACCCAATATCCATTCCTGCAGCAAACTGCTGCTCACAGGCCTCCAGTCCACAAATCAACCCTCTGCACCACCCTCTGCCTCCTACCTTCAAGCCAGTTTTGTATCCAAATGGCTAGTTCTCTCAACATTTCATGTTATCTAACCTTGCTAACCAGTCTGCTTTGTGGAACATCGTTCAGTGTCCATATAGACAACATCCACAATCTGCCTTCATCAATCATCTTTGTCACATCTTCAAAAAAAACTCAATCAAGTTAGAGAGAGAATTTCCCACACACAAAGCCATGCTATCTATCCCTAACCATTCCTCGTCTTTCCAAATACATGTAAATCCTGTCCCTCAGAATCCATTCCAACAACTTGCCTGCCACTGACTTCAGGCTCACTGTTCTCTTGTTCCCTGGCCTTTCCTTACCACCTTTTTAAATAATGGCACATGTCTTCCAGCACCTCACCTGTCACCAATGACAATATAAACATCTCAGGGAGGGGCACTGCTATCACATTCCTAGCTTTCCACAAATGTCTGGGATACACCTTAACAGGTCCCAGGGATTTATCCACCTTGATATGATTCAACACATCCAGTACTACGTCGTCTGTAATATGGTCAGGAGCCGGGCAGCAGTGGACAATTCATTTACTGAAAGGTCTGTGAACATAATAGTAAAATACTAAACAGAGCAAAAATACACTCAGAGACTGAGGAAGCTAGATAGTGAACAAGTGGACATCAAGGTGCTCAGAGGCGAATCGGAGCAGTTTTATGATCCCACAGTCAGAGATGTCTAGCACCGAAACAGACTCTTCAGTACAACCCATCTATGCCAACCAAATATTCGAACCTAATCTATTCCCATTTGCCAGCACTTGGCCGGCATCCCTCTGAACCCTTCCTATTCAACTGCCTTTGAAATGTTACAATTTTTGTTGCCCTTTAGGTCCCTGTTGAATTTTCCCCTCTCACCCTTAACCTATATCCTCTAGTTCTGGGCTCCACCACCCCAGGGTAAACACCTTGTCTATTTACGCTATCCATGCCCCTCACGATTATATAAATCTCTTCAAAATTACACCTCAGCCTATGACACTCCAGGGAAAATCGCCCCAGTCCCTATTATGCCTCTCCCTGCAACTCAAATCCTCCAACCCTGGCAACATCCTTGAAAATCAATTCTCAAACCTTTCAAGTTTCAGTGCTTCCTTCTGATAATAGGGAGACCAGAATTGCACACAATATTCCAAAAGTGGCCTAACCAATGTCCTGTCCAGCTCCTGTACTCAACGCTCTGACCAACAAAGGGAAGCATACCAAATTTCTTCTTCACTGTCTTATCGACCTGTGACTCTACTTTCAAGGAACTGTGAACCTGCATTCCAAGGTCTCTTTGTTCAGCAAGACTCTCCAAGACCTTACAATTCAGTGTGTGAGTCCTGCTCGGATTTGCTTTTCTAAAATGCTGCACCTCACATTTATCTAAATTAAACCCTATCTGCCACTCCCCAGCCCATTGGCCCATCTGATCAATATCCCATTGTATTCTGAGACAACCTTTATCACTGACCACAATACCAACAATTTTGGTGTCACCAGCAATCTTACTAACTGTACCGCCTCTATTCACATCCAAATCATTTAAACGAATGACGAAACAAATCCAGAGAAAAAAAATCCATTTCCCTGGGTGTGAATGTGCTCTGTGTAAATCCTGCCCCATGACTCTCTATCAGGGAGAGCTGCACATACTCCCCTCTGAACTTTGCCCCCTACAAAGATGGCGGCTGCACGTGTCCAGTGAATCGTTGCCCCGAATAAAGATGGCGGCACTGACTCGAGTCAATCGCGAAATGAGGCATTTTCCGGTTTACTGCAAAAACGAGACTGTAAATTTCAAATTTGTCTTTTCCGATGTGCACCAAATGTTCGCAAAACCTCTCAGCCCAGACCAACACCGTTTCCCTCCCGCTTGCTGCTGTTTATTTCTTTCCTTACCGACAGCTCTCCGCCCGCACAGCCGCGCTGTCCGCGAGGATGATCACGTGGTATAATCAAGTCCCGCCTCTCATTCACTCTGATTGGTCGGAGGACCAACCGCCTCGCCAGGTCCTCCAGCCCCGCCCCTGTACTTCCATTGGTCCACCGCTGACATCAATCATCTTGTGACCATTGTTGGCTGGAGCATGCGCACTGCTTCCTGGTTTTTGTTGCTCTGCATAAGTTACAAGAGTGAGGGACAAAGTTAAAAACACACAACCACCTGATGAAGCAGCAGCAGCGCTAGTGCTTCCAAATAAACCTGTTGGACTATAACCTGGTGTTCTGGGAATTTTAATTTTGTCCATCCTAATCCAACATCAGCACCTCCAAGTCACGAGTGAGGGAGGAATGTGTTATAAGTGATTTCTGTCTAGGCTTTCTGAATCTCCGGAGAATAGTTCCTGACACTTGGCTAACTATTCTAACTCTAGGGATCTGATTCAGAACAACCGGGTCCTGCCTCCGAACTCTGCCAACCGCGGACTGTCCTTTAACCCTTGTGTCAAGGGAGACTGTCCACAAGGTTAAGTTCAAAAAGGCGAACTCCAAGTTGACTGGTATCAGCCCTTATCCCCACCGGCTGTCACTTTTCCCGTGGCAATTCGAAATACTGCGAGACACACACAGACAGAGCAACTGATGTTTATTCAATCTTCGAAGATTGGGCGAGTTCCAAAAAGGACTTCGGAAATCGCAACGGGAGATTTTACAGCACTAATACTTATACATTATTTTTCCATTCAAATACATTGGTGATAATTTCATTGGTTTAAACATCTCACGCTATGGATTTTTCTTACATTAAAAATCATTAATGACAATTCCATTGGTTAAAGCATTTCACGCTTTTCTCTGCCAATTTCTTTAATTAAAATGTTATATTATTTTACAATTTCTGCTACTAGTTATAACATTTATTGATGTCATGAAAAGAGCTTTCATTGTATATTGCCCTCTGTGTCTAACTGAAGCATTCCTTGGTTTCTTGCCCAAGGTTACCATGTTCCTGGCATAACAGAGGTGACTTCTAGTTCATGCTTCATTATGGCCTAGTCGATCATTAGTTTCATAATTTAGTTTTTATTCATTAAACCTCAGTTTTAGTACAGTGAGTGTGTGTGTAGGTGTGTGAGTGAGTGTGTGTGTATGTATGTGTGTGAGAGTGTGTGTATGTGTGTGTGTGAGAGTGAGTGTATGTGAGTGTGAGTGAGTGTGTGTGTGTGTGAGTGAGTGTATGTGAGTGTGTGTATGTGTGTGTGTGAGTGAGTGTGTGTGCGTGTGTGAGTGAGTGTATGTGAGTGTGTGTGTGTAGGTGTGTGTATGTGTGTGTGTATGTGTGTGGGATATGTGTGAGGTGTGTGTGTGTGTGTGTGTGTGTGTGTGTGAATGCATGAAACTGCAGAAATTACATTAACCATATCAATTGTATAACATAAGAACTAGGAACAGGAGAAGACAATCCTGCCCTTTGAGCTTGCTCTGCCATTCAATAAGATCATGGCTGATCACTTCGTGGACACAGAACCATTTACCCATGTTCTCACCGTATTCTTTAATTAATTATTTCTGTTTTGAAAAAAAGCTACCTTAGCTTTAAAAACGTTTACTGTACAAACATCAACTACTTCCCTGGGCAATGAATTCCATTGAGGTTAAGAAGTTCCTTTCCAATTCAGTCCTAAATTTGCTGCCTCTAATCTTGAGGTGATGCCATCTTGTCCTAGATTCACCTGCCAGTGGAAACATCCTCTCTACTTCTATTTTATCCATTTCATTCATTATTTTATATGTTTCCATTCTTCTGAATTCCAATGAATATAATCCCAATCTACTCCGTCTCTGTTAAGCCAACCCCCTCAACTCTGGAATCAACCTAGTTAATCTCCTCTGCACCCCCTCTCGTGCCAGTACATCCTTTCTCAACTAAGGAGATAACAACTACATGGAGTACTCCAGGTGTGGCCTCACCAGCACCCAATACAGCTGGAACATAACATCTGCTTTTAAGCACAATCCCTTCAGCATAGAAGGACAAAATTGCATTTGCCTTCAGAATTGATTGTTATACCTGGTGACCAACCTCACGCAGTAGGATACTCAGGTGCCTCTGCTTAGCAAAAATGCAACTTTTTAAAATTCAATTAATAATCTCTTTTTAATGTTACTCCAACCAAACAGTATGACATTACATTTATGAACATTATATTCCATATGACCGACCATTGCCCACTCACTCAATGTATCTATGTTCCTCTGCAAAGTTCCACAGTCCTGCGCACACTTTGTCCTGCTACTCATCATCGTGTCATAAGCAAACTTTAACACCCTAAATGTGGTCCCCAACTCCAAATCATCTGTATCAATTCTAAATAATCGCAGTCCCAACACTGATCCCTGAGGCACACAACTAGTCACTGATTGCCAGCCAGGATAATATGCATTTATCCCCACACTTTGCTTCCTGTTAGTCAACCAATCTTCTATCCATGCTAATACTATACCCCTAATGCCATATACCTTTATATTATGCAACAGCCTCTTGCACAGCACCTTTTTGAAGGCCTTTTGGAAATCCAGGTACACTGCATCCACTGGGTCCACATTGTCCAACTTGCTTGAAATGTCTTCATAGAATTCCAAAAGATTTTTCAAGCATGACCTGCCCTTCATGAACCCATGCTGTATCTGTCCAATGGGACAATTTCTATCAAGTCCCTGCTATTTCTTCCTTGATAATAGATCAAAGCATCATTCCCACTATAGAGAAGAAGCTGTCTGGGGTATAATTACCCATCTTTTGTCCACCTCCTTTTTAAAACAGTGGCGTCACTTTTGCTGCTTTCCAAACTGCTGAGACTGCCATGAAGTCCAGTGAATTTTGGAAAATTACTGTCAGTGCATTTGCTATTTCTCCTGGGATACATTCTGTCAGGGAAAAGAGAATTTTCTATTATTAGCTCAATTACCTCCAACAGTCCAAAACTAGGTGTTCTGTAATAATGATAGCTTCCATATCCTCACCTACCTTTGTGTCTTTGTTAATTACTGGCAAGATATTAGTATCCCCACTGTGATGTCCCGTAACTAAATGCTCCTTCTCTTTTTCCAAAAGACCAACGTTTACTTTTGCCACTCTTTTCTCATTATTTATGTTTATAGAAACATTTGCTATCTGTCTTTATAGTCTGTGCTAGTTTATTTTTCTCATGTTCGAGCTTACATTTCTTTGTAGCTCTTCTGTGGCTTTCTGTTGACCTTTAAAGTTTTCCCAGTTCTAGTTTCATGCTGGTTTTGGCCACTTTGTATGCCTTTCAATTTGATCACTTTCCTTAGATACCCATCGTAGAGAACACCTTTTCTTACAGTCCTTCCATTTCACTGGAATATACCTTTGCTGAGGACTTTGGAAAATGTCTTTGAAAATCTTCCACTGCTCATCAACTGTCCCACCATAAAATCTTTGTTTCCAGTCTACGTTATCAAGGTTCTCCCTCATTCTATTGTAGTTCCTCATGTCCAAGCACAGGACCCAGGTATTAGGTTTTATCTTCACACTCTCCATATGTGTTAAATTCAACCATACAGTGATCACTTCTTCCGAGAGGATCCCTAACTCTGAGGTCACTAATTATTCCTGTGTCATTGCAGAGGGTCAGATCTTGGATAGCTTGCTCCCTTGTAGATCCATTTCATACTGTTCATGTAAAATATCACAGATACACTTAATGAACTCCTCATAGCTACCCTGACTAAGCTGGTTTGACCAAAATACATGCACATTAAAATCACCCATGATAATAACCATACCATTTTTACAGGCATTAGTTATTTCTTTGTTTATTGCCCATCCCAATATGATGTTATTATTTGGTGGCCTATACACTGCACCTATCAGTGACTTTCTTGGTAGAATTTTGAATGCATCATTCCTGTTTCTCCTAATGTATGGCAAAAACAACAACTACTCATATTGGATGGAATCTTTCACAATGGCAAATCTCCTAAGGTACTTCATGGATGATCAAAACATTGATTAAGCAGAATGATTTCCAAAAAAATCTTAAAGGAGGATAGAATAGGTTAGGGAGACGATTTGACAGACTTCTGCCCTTGACACTTCCAATTGTGGAGTGATGCAGATGGGGCAGGTTGGAAAGGGAACATGCAAAGGGGAAATGGAGGAGTGCAGGCAGTGTATAAGGTCTTAAGGACAGAGGAGGTTCCAGACTGAGTCTGTCTGTGATAGAGAGTATGGCTGCCTCATGGAGCTTGAAGCTCTGCAATGGGTGCATGCAAGTCATGTTAGTCGAGGATAGTATAACGGTGGCTGAGATAGCTTTTCATGAGGACTCGTCTCCTGAGGTAGTGTGGGCTGAGGTTAGAAACAGAAGGGGAGAGGTGACACTGCTTGGAGTTTTTTTTATAGGCCTCCACAGAGTTCTAGGGAAGTGGAAGAGAGGATTAGCAAAATTATTCTGGGGAAGAGCAAAAGTCCCAGGGTGGTCATTGTCTATAAACCTCAGGCACATGCGCAGTTTGGTTTCCATGTAGAGCATGCGCAGTGTCACATTGATCAGGACAGAGAGAGAGACATGGAGCTGCTTTCTCCGGCAGCGGCTGCGATCGGCTTCAGAGCCGGGGTGTGGGAGCCTCGCTGGGAGAAAGGAGCGGAGAGAATTCACAAGTCCCGGATACAGGTAAAAAAAACCCGAAAAAGCCCCTCCAGGCCCGGGGAAGGAGGTGGCGGTCTCTGATCAGGGAAGCGGCCCAGGGTCACGGCCGCCATTTGTTTGAGGGAAGAGGGAGCGCGGGCCTCAGGGCCGCCATGTTGAGAAGGTCAAGGTGCAGGAGGGCGGGGCTCTCGGGGTCTGTAGAACAATCAGAGGAAAGGGAAGCCCCATTGTTCCTGATGAATTCCATGAACACAGCGTCACTGGGCGGTCCCGCAGGAATCTCCTCTCTCAGTCCCTGCTGTGATGTTTCACCCCAATCACAACCAGCAGCTCTCCTCCTCTCTCAGCTCCCCTTCTGTCCTTCCTGCAGCATCTGTCCCCTGGGGCATTGAGCTGCCTGTCCTGTCCCTCCCTCAGCTGTTGTTCTGTAATCCCTGTGATATCCCAGTCCCATCCTAGATTACTTCACTAAAGACATGAAACATTTAATTCACATTCAATCATTTACAATGGTGGGATTTGAACCTGTGTCCAGAGAACATTTGCTGAGTTTCTGGATAAATTGTCTCACAATAATGCCACTAGGCCATCACTTCACCTTCTCACAGGTTGGGCATCCCAGCACAAGTGTTTGATCCTGTACTCTGGTGATATCACTCAGTGTCGCTCCATGGGCATGGATAGGATAAATAGGCAAAGTCTTTTCCCTGGCGTTGGGGAGTCCAGAACTAGAGGGCATAGGTTTAGGGTGAGAGGGGAAAGGTATAAAAGAGACCCAAGGGGCAACATTTTCACACAGAGAGTGGTATGTGTATGGAATAAGCTGCCAGATGATGTGGTGGAGGCTGGTACAATTGCAACATTTAAGAGGCATTTGGATGGATATATGAATAGGAAGGTATTGGAGGGATATGGGGCGGGTGCTGGCAGGTGGCACTAGATTGAGTAGGAATATCTGGTCGGTATGGACGGGTTGGACCGAAGGGTCAGTTTCCATGCTGTACACCTCTATGACTCTATGTGGTATCCCTCATTGTGTGGTTCTAATTGCTGCCCCTGTCACCATCTCTCACTCTTGTAGCTACTCCAAATCCTGAGCCAACAGAATTCTCCACTCTAGAGAGATGAGGCAGCACAGGCCAGGATTGGAGACTGGGTTTTCCAGATCTCTGTGGGCTCAGTGCCATTCTACATGTGTAACCCTCACAGCATCAGTCTAATTTCCCATTCTGCCTATTTCTGTGTCTTCTACAGGTACCCAGGGAGTTCCTGACTCAATAGACTTGACAACTGCTGGTTGGGAAGATGGTTGGTCAGCCAGAGAAACAAAGGTCAGGGAGGTCGGGAGCCTTGAATAAATTCTGCCGCCAGATAAGATCACTCAGCGCAGAGAGCAGTGAGAGGGCTCAATACATCAGCTAACAGGACATGAGATAGATATAATGCTGGAAAGGAGCACAGTACTGACACACCCCAGGCTCAGGTACCACCTTTACTTTAAGTTTTGTTGTATTGGGACAGCATCGGGAGTTCCCAGTTTTTCAATCCAGGCCTGTGCTGTCGTTGTGAACATCAGGACAACAGAGGGGAAAGCAGGCCTCCCATGAGAGGGTAGTAATGCTTCCTGGGTCTTTCTGTTCCCTATTCCCTCTCCAACACTGTATCGATGGCTTGTCTTGTGGACCAGTGTCTTCAATCATTCTAACACCAATAAGAGTTCCTATCTCTGTCACCTCCTTCCCTCTCACCAATTACTTCACATATTTGAAACCTCCAGTCCAGATGACCATCCATATCGCTGTAACTTGCTTCAGTCTCTACAACATGCCTTGTCTCGGTAGTCTCCTCCTCCAATAACTAGAAACATCGGGTCTGTTTCTGTGCGGCATGACCTTTCGGCCGAGGTTTCCGAAATGGAATGAGTCGCGTTTGCCTGTGTTTGGCTCAAATCCCTTCAGGTCAGGCAGCATCCAAGGAACAGGAAATTCAACGTTTCGGGCATAAGTCCTTCATCAGGAATGAAGGGCTTATGCTCAAAACGTCGAATTTCCTGTTCCTTGGATGCTGCCTGACCTGCTGCGCTTTTCCAGCAACACATTTTCAGCTCTGATCTCCAGCATCTGCAGACCTCACTTTCTCTCCAAATCCCTTCAAACCTTCCCCTCTCCATGTACCTGCCCAAGTGCCTTTTCCATGTTGTAATTGTACTTGTTTTCACCATTTCCTCTGGAAGTCCATTCCGTCTATGCACCATCTTCTGTGGAAAATGTTGCCCCTCAGCTCCCTCTTTAAATCCTTGCTCTCTCACCCCACGTTTATGCCTCTAGCTTTGGACTCACCTACCCTTGGCTATTCACCGTACTTAGGCCCTACATTGTTTCATAAACATTGTTTTATAAGGTCACCCCGTGGCCGCCTCTGCTCAGGAGAAATATTGACGACAATGTTACCAATATCTCCAACTCGTGTTCAATGCTCTGACCAATGAAGACAAGTGTGCCAAATGCTGCTTTTCCCACCCTGTCCCCTGTGATGTCACTTCCAAGGAACAATGTAATTTCACCCCTTGGTCTCTCTCTGTTCGACAACACTGCCCAAATCCCTACCATTAACTGCATTAGTCCTCCTGGTTTGACTGAACTAAATTCAACACCTGAATTAAACTCCATCTTTCATTCCTTGACCCATTGGCCCAGTTGATTACCGTCCCCTTCGAGAACTATATTCCCTGCCCATTCTTCTACTTATCTTTGTATCCACAAACATTATAACAGGGACTCTTATATTTTAGCTCAAAATGTTGATGTAAATGATGAACAACAGTGGTCCCAGCACCAATCCTCACAGCACACTGCTGGTCAGAGGCCTCCAGTCTAAACAACAACCCTCTACCACCACCCTCTGTCTCCCACTGTCATCCCATTGTATATCCCATTGCTGGCTAGCTCTCCCTGACCCCTTGTGACCTACCCTTACTAACCAATGTATCATGCTACACCCTAACCAAGGGTTTGCTGAAGACAGAAACAACATCTGTTGCTCTGCCTTCATCTATCTTCTTCGTCACATCTTGAACAAACTCCAGTCAAGTTTGTGGACATGTTTTCCCACGCACAAAGCCATGCTGGCTGTTCGTAATCAGTCCATATCTTTCCAAATGCATGTAAGTCCTACCTCGCAAAATGACCTCCAACAACTGACCCACCCTGATGTCTGGTCATCAGTCTGTAGTTCCCTGGCTTCCTCTTGCAGCCTTTCTTAATTAATGACACAACATTATAATCATAGTCAGAGAGTCATACCGCACTGTTTGGTTAATGCTAACAATACTCTAAAACTGATCTCATCCCACCTGCCTGTTCCTGGATCATATCCTTCAAACCTTTCCTATTCCTGTACTAATCCAAATATCTTTTAAACATTGTAATTGTCCCACATTCATCCCTTCCTTGGAAGTTCATTCCACACGCATCCCACCCTCTGTGTGACAATGTGTCCCCATGTACTTTTTTTTAAAATGTGCCTTGTCTTGAAACTCCCCTGACCATGGGAAAAGACAACTCCCATTAACTCTATCTATTTCCCTCATTATTTTATAAACTTCTATGAGGTCATCTGTCAACATTCAGTTTTCAATGAAAAAATACCAACCTATCCAGCCTTTCTTTATAACTGATACCCTCCATAACCAGCCACATCCCAGTAAATCTCCTCTGAACCCTCTCCAGCTTAATAACATCCTTCCTATAACTGGGCGACCCGAACTGGGCACAGTATTCCAGAAGAGAACCAAAGGATTGAGCAATGAAAGCAAGTGTGGTAAGCAAGTTTTTTTATTAACCATCCTGTCTCTCCATGTTGCAAACTTCAAAGAATTATGTACCTGAACCCTGAGTTCTACAACACACCCGAAGGTCCTACCATTAATTGTATAAGCCCTGCCCGTGTTTGTTGTACCAAATGCATTCCCTCACATTTATTCAGATTGAACTCCATCTACAGTTTTTCAGCCATTCACACATTTCATCAGGATCCCTTTGTAATCTCAGAAAACCTTCTTCACTGTCCACAATGCCACCTTCCAGTCTACCTGCCTCTCACACATGGTACAAATATCTCTGCTAGGGGCCCTACAATGTCTTCACCAGCTTCCCACAATGTCCTGAGCTACATTTGATCAGGTCCTGGGGATTTATCTACCTTTGTGTTTTAAAAACTTCCAGCACCTCCTCTTCGATAATGTGGACTCATTTCAAGACATTGGCTCATAGAGATGTACAGCATGGAAACAGATCCTTCGGACCAACTCCTGCATGACGTATCTAGTCACATTTGCCACAATTTTGCCAATATCCCTCTAAACCCTTCCTATCATACACCCATCCACATGCCTTTTAAATGTATTTCTATCACCCTCCACTATTTCCTCTGGCAGCTTATTCCATACACTCTGCAGGAACCAATTGTCCTTTAGCTCCCTTTAAAAAGTTCCCCTCGCACTTTAAAGCTATGTCCTGTCAGTTGGGAATCCCTCAGCCTGGGGAAAAGACCTTGATATTGACCCTATCAATGATCATCATGATTTTAAACACCTTTATCAGTTAACTTCTCAGCTTCCCATATTCAAGTGAAAACAGCCCCAGCTTATTCAGGCTTTCCCTGAAGCGCAAACCCTCCAACCCTGGCAACATCCTTGGTCATTTTTTCTGATCCCTCTCATGTTCCACAACATCCTTCCTGTGGCATTGAGACCAGAATTGCACACAGTATTCCAATAGTAATCGGACCAAACACTGTTTAGTTCCCTGAGCTCCCCAGTATTTATCCACAGTAAGTTCCAAAGTGAAATATTTGTTTCGGATCTTGTAATT